>NW_001889900.1:128293-365005 GCF_000143565.1 Laccaria bicolor S238N-H82
GGGAGGAAGGAGGGGGGGGGCAAGGAAGGGGGAGGGAGGAAAGGGGGGAGGGAGGAAAGGGGGGAAGGAATGGTGGAGCAAGGGGGAGGGACAAAGAAAGGGGGAAGGAGGCAGGGAGGGAGGGAATGGTGGAGGGGAGAGGGAGTGTGGCTGGGACCTCGGCCATGGTCGTCCCGCGTTGGCATCCCATCGTTGAGTCGCATTTCGTTGTCGCCTCCTCGTCGCGTGTTCGCGTTTTCGTCGTGTGTTCGCGTTTTCATCGTGTGTCCGCGTTGTTGCGTTATTCGTGACGTTGTCGTCGCCGTCGTCGTGGGCACTGGTTGCCATTGGGGGCGTCGTCGTGGGTGGCGTTGGTGTGGACGTGGTGGTTTTGGTAGGCGGCGTGGTGCCGTCGTATGTCGTGTGGGCGGTGCGTGTTTTTCGGTGGGCGGCGCGTGTTTTTCGGTGGGCGGCGCGTGTTTTTCGGTGGGCGCTCGTGTTTTTCGGTGGGTGGTGGGATGTTTTCGTGGGCGGGGTATGGTTTTCGTGGGCGCTGGCGGTGTA
This sequence comes from Laccaria bicolor S238N-H82, assembly GCF_000143565.1. NCBI lineage: Eukaryota > Fungi > Basidiomycota > Agaricomycetes > Agaricales > Hydnangiaceae > Laccaria > Laccaria bicolor. The sequence goes on from NW_001889900.1 coordinate 128,837, forward strand.
CATGGGCGGTGGGCGTCGTTGTGTGCCCGTCAGGTGTCGTTTTGTGTCCGGGAGCGTTGTTTTCGTGGGCGTTGGGTGTTTTCGTGGGTTACGGCGCTCGTTGTTTCGTGACGTGGCGTCGCCGCGTTGTTGTTGAAGGGTGTTGTGGTTGATGTTGGTGGTCGTGGTGGCCATGGGTGATCGAGGAGCGATGTTGGCGGTGGTGGCTATGGGTGACGGTGATGGCGTGGCGTTGGCGGCGGTGACGAGCATGGTGGTGGTGGTGGAAGAAGAGAGTGGCCATGTTTGGTGCATTGTTTGTGATCCATTGAAAATAAATAAACTATAATACAGTAATAAATAAATAAAATAAACAGATTGGACTGGAATCCCATTCCTGCCCACTCCGGGGAACACCATTCCTGCCCATTCCGGGGAACATTCCGGTGTACATTCCGGAATCCACCGGAATGGAAAACACCAGAATAAACAATTTAGCAGGGCCTTCTGCTAAATTCCATTCCACCGGAATCCACCGGAATTCCACCGGAATGACCGGATTCCTGCAGGAATAGGGGGGGCACTGCTAAGACCTCCAGCAGTGATAGGAGCAGATGAAAATTCTACTGTACCTGTTTTAACAGGAGAATATGCAAATTTATCTACACAAGATACTACAAGAGAGAGACAAGCAGCCCAATTGAGAGCAAACAATCTCAATAATACTGATCCCAATGCTATGGATGTCAGTGATGATGATGCTGATTGTTCAATGATCATTTTGGATGGTGTTGTGATGGGCCCTCAGGTAATTAAACTTACTTGGCCTTCTAGAAACTGGATGCTGACTTCTTTTTAGCACTGTGCAGCAGAAGGATGTATTAAAGACTTACAAAATACAAGAGGGGGGGCATTTTGTGAGGAATATGAAAGAGAATATGGGAATAGATGCCGTATCCGTGACTGTGCTCGAGATAGAGTTGAAAATACACTGGCATGCCGCTCTCACCAAGCAGAATGGAAGAAATACAAACTTGACCACAGTCGTTCAAGCTTGCTTGGAGTAAAAAGGATGTTACAAAGACCAGAAGAAAGAAATGCTTGGGAGCCTGGTCTCCGCCGAACTGTTCAGCCCCATGATGCTGATGATGATGTTATAATTCCATGACACAATTATTTTGGAGCAGCCAGATTTTATTGTGTTGAAACCATTACAGCACCATGTGGTGTTGTAATTGCATGGGTTAAATTTGACAGAGCTGAGTCTCCAACCAACATTCTTAACTGGTTAGAGAAAATGTATCCTACTGAGGAGTCTCAACCACACTACATTTGCATTGATAAAGCTTGTCGAGTACTTAGAACAGCTATTGCAAATGGAAGCTGGGATATATGGAAGAAAACCACACGTTTCATTGTTGACTCTTATCATTATATCAATCATCGCACATTGGCTTATTTGTGCCGCAAATGGTGTAACCCCTGGTCCATTGAATGGTTCTGCTCCAAATCTTGTCAAAGTTGCTCATGATAAGAATGGTCGACCATATCTTCAATGGGCATTTAATACACAGGTATGCATTATGCATTTCTATTAATTTTAATTTGATTTGACTGACTCAATTTTAGGCATGTGAACAATTGAATTCTTGGCTTGGAGGATTTGAGTCCATTCTCAAACGAATGAAAACTGGAAATTTTGATCAGTTTTTGCATACCATGCTTTTCTATCACACTCAGCATGTTATTCAAAAGCAAGGACAGCAGGAAGAGCCTCACCAAATCATTCAAATTAATGATGATGAGGATGATGACAGTGAAGAAACTATTATAGAGAGACATTGGGATGTGGAAGATGATGACTAAAGTGATGTATTATGTAGTATTGGATGTATTATATAGTATTGGAGTCAATGTTTTTTTTTGAATAAGACAATCAAAAATGAGTGTAGTCCATCTGAGGTCAGGTGGAGTCCAGACAGAGTCTATGCAGACTCCAGATGGACTCTAGCTGCGTATATGTATTTCAGGATCACACAGCCGGAGTCCATCTGGAGTCCATCTGGACTATGTGGGGGAGTGTAAAGTACACAGTTATCCAGTCCTTGTTATCGTCAATCGCCGCTCGCCTTCATCTAATGGTCAGACAAGTGTTTAGAGTTAGCGCCGACCGGAATCAAAGCTTCTGGTTTGAAATGGAGACCATGGATCAAGTGCACCAGATGAGAACTTGTATGCATCACAGGCAGGAAAATGGGATGGAAATGCTAGTAGCCTATGCAGATTACGAGAACTACGTCGGAGCTCTCGCTTGCTCTACCCACAGATGGCCAGAATCGATCGCCAGTGGCAAAAGCCAAGGTCCTTCTTCTCTCGTCCACAGCTGGCTCTTCATCTTGGATACGAGACAACAGAGAACATCGCTGATCCTGTGATTCTCGCCGACGATCTCCCTCAATTGATCATTACAGGTTTGGCAGGAGACCTTCGCCCCTCCCTCGCCGATGATCCTCCTCCCGTTCCATCTACCCTCGCAGAAGGCACCAACGATCTCCATCGCCCCAATATCATACTCAATCCCCATACCACCGTTCCAGATCTCCAGGGCCTCAATCTCATCATCCTTTCTGGGAGTCAGTGGTTACGTGACCCTCAGGAAGACAGAGGAACCCTAGCCTTTCGCCCGTCCGAGGCAATGATGGGGACACAGTAATGCAGGTTCCCCCCCTACCCATTCTCCCTAGCGTGCCAGCTTTCATTGGATTACCACACAACGCCCCACTGCCCTTTGGCGCAAATGTTGCCTTTATGTGGTCTCCCTCCGGTAATACCTTTAGTCATGTCCTTCTGCAAGGTAATACAACTGTGCTGCCTTACCTGATGGCGCCTGCCGGACCAACTCCTAGTGCCCTGTTGCCTTGGCCAGTAGCTACAACACTGCCTACCTCGAACATAGATATGCTTCCACCCTCTCTCGCTACTCTAAGGGGGTCGACCTCAGCGTCGAGGATCTCGACTACAATCGAGATGCAGCCTGATTCCCCACCCCCGACTCCCATGCAGCCAACCCTCATGTCCCGCATGACTGATCAGTTATCAGTGAGACTGAGCAACCCAAGTACCCCAACTACACTGGTTGCAAGGCTAACAGATCCTGACGAGTTATCGTTGGCTAACCGTCTCGGAGCCTCGGATCTCATGGTAGTCAATCAGCCTTCCTTCCTTACAGACGGACCGTTCATGGCAAGGGACTCTGCCACATCGGAACGCTCCCCCCCTGGTTCAGAAGCAAGGCAATTCACCTTGCACCCAAGAACCCGTGGATGATGATCAGGCCGATCCAGGAGATGAGGGGGAAGGCGAGTACAAACACATGAAGAGGGGACGACGTAGTGGTCAGAAGATTCAAGGTTACCAGAGACACGACGAGGGGTGCAAGGAACGTAAACGTCGGCGACGCCGACGGTAGAGGGACTCTCTCATCTTGATCAATGCTCCAATTTCACAGGGGGGCTTTGTGATAGCATGGTATACTATCTTCTCTTGCGTGACATAGGATCATTGTATGTACATATATTTGTTATCTTGTTATAATACGTTACTGTAGACAAACAAAGCACTTGCAAACTTACACATTAACTTACATGTGGAGCAAGTCAACGTTATCATATACGGCTATGCAGCCTAGCGCCTCCCCTCTGGGATACCAGAGCCCCACGCTGGGTGACAGCATCCCCTGTCCTGGGTCACTGGACCACAGAAGAGCGGCCACGATGCCCGTGACCGCTCCACATGCTCTCTCACACATTCCTCGTATCTTCTCTGCCACCTTAACTCGTCTACGCCTTCATCAAGGAGCCAAGAACGACGATGCGGTTTCACACCTCCTGGTGGTCCCTGTCTTGTGCTATGTGGATCACTTCCCATATGCAGTGGGCCACCATCTATCCAATGATTCCTTGAACTTGGCAGTCCTCCTCCTGGTGGTCCCCCTCCAGGTGGTCTGCCTCCTCCTCCATTCAGAGGCCCCCCACTCCTCCCAGAACGATCGTAACCAGAATAGTTTGTCACTGAGAACTGATCTGGAGAAGTATTCTGTCTGTCTCCTTGAGGACTAACGAAGCATGTGCTTTTGCTAGGAAGACTCAGCCCTGAACGGACACTTCGAGAGTGACTGTGCTGAACCGTGACCCAAGGATTATGAGGGTCTTTGTCCTCCTGCCCTTTCGTGGTTATTCCGACAAGGTTAGAGTTTCAATTGGGGAAGTGACGGAGCGGGTGACTTCTATGCAGGGCCATGGAAATCGAAGCTGTCGGTGGTATATGCCTACGATCTACTGAAGTAACGGTTCCAAAAACAGAGAGCTAACTCTGTTCCTGATTCTTAGGATCCTTTGAAATAAAACCTTGAGTTTGGCTCCACGCTCGAGGAGACTCCGGCCGATCCTCCTCGTGAAATTGCAGGTAATGCGCAGGTCTTCTCTGATAGGGGTGCATATTCACCATACGGCCCGATTGAACCCATTCTCCTACCAGTTTGTCTTTATACCCTCGTAGGTGTTCTGGTAAATTCACCTGATAGTCCTCCCACATAATATGCCTTGCTACCTCGAGTTGTGGCAGCAAAAGACTGTAATTTGAGTGCACATCTGATAGTGTAGAGTTGTAAGAATGGTTGGTCAATGCATTGTGGAATTGGCCGAATGTTGTCTTTAAGTCATTGTATGATTGTCGAATATGGTTCACTGCGCCCCTACACTGAGTTTGTAAAGTGTAAAATGATAATTGGATATGATTCTCATTGTCTCCCATTGTGAGTTGTTTGAGGATAATGAAACCCTTATCAATACTAAAGGAACGTTGGTGTGATCACGCCATCAAATGATCTATGGTTTGAATGATTTGCAAGATACCGAGTGAGACTTTGTAGGTGTGCATCAGATGAGTGTAACAAAGGGAGTAGTAGGAGCTTCCATTGATCGGGTTTAATTGTATGTCGCCTGGAGTAAGCTCAATGGCGCAAAGCATCTGAGTGTAATCTTCTAAGGACTGCCACTTGCAATTCTGATGCTGCTCCGTCCATTGTATGACTATGTCATGGAAGGGGACAGTCTCAGCTAGAGTGAGACCTGGGAGAGCTCCTCTCAGTACTCCAAACCCTGTGAGTGGATTGTCGTCATCCTCAGGGCTCCAAGTGTGATGACAACGTGCAATCGACTCTGATAATGTCTCCTCATAGGCATTCGCCATCTTCAAATGGGGCACATGAGAGAACAAGTGAGCCTCCTTCTCCTTCCCTCTCTTGATCCTACTGATGATTCCCCTTGTGGACTCGGAAACTGAAGGTTTCAAGGGAGTGGAGACGGGAGAGGTGATTCATTCTGTGCACGACTCAGACTGCCCTCCTCTGTCTGTAGCGTCTTATTTGGATCCTCCCCTGACTGTGGTACGGTCAGTGTCATTACACTCTTAGCACCTTTCTGAACTGTTGAAGAAGTAGTTGGCTGAGGGTAGAGGCGGATCTTAAAGTTCTAGAGGATGGTTGCCCAGGAGCGCTTTTCGACTAGAACCAGTCATAGTGATGGTGGAAGGAGTAAATGGGGTGAATTTCAGATATCGATGGGGTTGCCCCATTTCGACCGCATGTATTTAATACAAATGGGCATAGCACTTAGGTCGGCAGCAGACTGAATCTTGCTAGATTGACCCAATTGATAAGTCGTCATCTCCAATTGATAACTAGATTACTAGAGAATGAGAAATAGAGGGTCCGGGACTCTGGAACAATGAATATTGCTCCCATCGATATAGAAGCAGTGCTGTCTCAAATGAACAGTAGGTCGCGATATCATGGTATCCTCCTGTCCTTCAATAAAGGCTCCACTTCTATAAAGATTGACTCACTCAAAGGTTTACCTGCCATGCTAACACTGACTTGATTCCCTTGATCTGAGTGGCACCTTACCCTTCGATCTACAGCTAACAATCCAGCCAACAGCGCGAATGCAAGTTGACACTGGATCGATTGCTGCTTCCTGAATGGTTTGGTAGTCCCTAATCGTCGTCTTTACCGATTACCTTCCTCAGCCGCGTAAACACGATTCTAAGTCTAGTAGTCAGTAGACGATGTTTTCAATGAATCCAGTCACGTATTCACGTATCCAGGTTCATCTACTGCAAGAGGCTCAGGCTATTGTAGAGATCATGGTCATGAAATCGCATACTCCTTGTCTCTCTTAAGCCTTTCGGGCAGAACCCTCCTTCCTGGAGCTTCCAACCTGCCACATTGCTGCGAGCAGTGATTGAAAGTTTGTCAGAAGGGGCTTCTGAGAGATATCCTGGTATAAGGACTGTCAGCAGCAACTGTCCATTTCCCCTGGATTCTCTCCATGTACCCTTTCCTGTTCCCTCAATTCATATCCCCATCATGATCATCCTCAACTGTCAACTCGGACTTCGTCTCCCTTTGCTTGGCGGACTTCACTTCACTTTGGTGAAATCCGCAGTGCCCCCACCACTGTGAAACCATGTTCAGGACTTCTCGTGAGCAAAGTGCGAGGGAGGAGTAGTGGATGGCTGATGACGTGTCAGCACTTATTCCATGTGAATGAGCAGATGACAGGGTGCTCAGCCGGCTTGACATGGTAGTTGTGGTGTGCACAAACCTGCAGGTTTGCATGTCACGAGTCGCTAGTCGGTAGACATATCATGCAAAATGGTAATGATATAAGATGATGGGGAACCCTAGCATAGAGTTCCCTCGATATGTACAGACATAACAACAAGTATATACAATGAGCATAGCTAGTCGCGTGATGTCCTAAATACTCCTCACAGAAACTTAAGCAGCAATGATGCTGGGCTAAAAAAGACACCTAATATATACACTTGACATCATTGCTGTAGCCTCCAGAGCGGAGAATGTATCCTTATGTATTCACACTTCCATTGATGCACATTGCAAGTTCAACACTCAACTGGAACTGGGCAGTACATAGTGAGAACTGAACATGACCAGAATTCTACCAACGGCGCGTCCTGCCCTCAACAAAGGCACTAATAAACAAAGGTGCATTCCAGAGTCAGAGAAATTTCATCCAACTCCCAGACCTTCCTTTTATATTTAAAGTTCAAGGCAGAAAGTGAATAACTGTTGTACATTTCCAGATGTTGTAAGTCCCTTGTTTGGCTGTATTGAAAATGAACACTATTGCCAACTCATCATCCAATCTAATCCTTGCACATTTCTAAGTCTGCCTTTTTTAGTCTTTTGTAGTCTATCAGTAAATTTTGTAGTCTAAGTCTTACTTTTATAAACTTTGTAGTCAATGTCAGTCTTGTGTGAGAGTATAAATTTGTAGTCTATGTCCAACTTTTGTAGTCTTTCATAGTCTATTAGTAGTCCATTAGTAAACTTTGTAGTCTTAGAGCATGCACCTTCCTTTTTTGGTCATTTTTTCCCATGGTATGATAATTGTAGCCCTTTCTTTTAGCTTTCTAAATGTTGTTGAAATCATATTATTTGGTTTTTGTTTTCATGGAGAAAAACAAAAAACAAAAAACATGGCACTTTTGAAAATCTATCTCCACAACAGGAGCATGTTAGGACATAATTCTAGAAAGTACAGTGCAAGCCAGTTGATATATCTTTTTTTGGGGTGGACCCTGAAGGTAGTGCCTGATGTCCTATACACCATTCATATTTTCCCCTATTTTTCCACTATTTTTGGCTATATTTTACCATATTTAGAAATGTGCCCTGGACCTGAAAACAACCTCAGTGAGCACCACCCCTTTTTTTCCCCCTGATTGTGGCTATTTTTGGACACATTTCTATAGGATAGGGGATTGTGCAAGCCAATTTGGCCTGACAAATGGGCCACTGGAATCCACTGGACTCCACTGGAATCCACATGGATTATGTGGGTGAGACATGGATTATGTGGGTGAGGGTAAAGACCTCAGAAGATGTATTTTCAACATTTTCACAGTTACTCCAACACAGCAGACCACCATATGTCTGATATAATGTTAGGGTTAGGTTAGGGTTAGGGAGGAGGAGCCATGAGCTGAAGGTGAGTGGTGACGAAGATGTAGGTTGGAAGGGCTTTAGTGTGAAGCAAAGAACAGCCACACACGACATCAAGACCAACCTCTCAAGCAAAATATGAGCAATAAGAGAGGATGCTCTTGCAGAAGGAATGGTGCTGGGGGAAGGTGCTTGGAAGGAGAGGGGAGATGAAGAACTGTAGGGGGGGACTTGCACAAGAGGAGGGGGAGTGATAGGAGAAGCACATTCATTCATGCAACAGCATGTGCTCTCGAGCGGTGAGAAGACCATGGCATGCAGGAACACCTAAACAACACATACACACACACTAACACCTTAAACACTTATTACCACAGGTATGTGCTCAGTACTTTGAGTTCATGTTCAGGTGCTCCAAAAAATCAGGTTGGTGGTGTTGTAGGCAGTTGTTTCTTGGCAGGTGTGGTCATGGCCAATGCTTGCTGATGTGGCATCATTGTGGTTGTTGCTGTTGTCACTGTGTTGTAGGGTATCAGATGGAAGAGGATGTGGGTGGTGGAAAGGAATGTGTTTGTTTGGTTGTATACTATTGTTTATAACCCTTGTGCTACCAAACAATGACCATTGGTGATGTGACCATACTGTTTGCTCTGTAACCCCCCGAGTTCTGGTCTGTTCAGTCCAAAATTTTGGATTTGAGATGTTGTTATGTATATGAATTGAGGTTCCAAGCACCGAGTTGCACTGAGGAGGTCAAGCCGTTCCACCGCCCTAACGGGCGGCTCCGCCCTGATAGGGTTTCAAAACCTTCAGCCTGACTCCAGTGCTTAACATACCTCCAAGTTGCTCTGCCAAGTCTTTTGTTTCCATCACATGTCTACCATAAACCAAGGTCAACCATACTTAAGATGGACTTGGAGATCGTAAAGAACTTCCTTGGTTCCTCATCTCCTGGTATGCTACTTGCATGTCTGACTTCACTTGCACATGATAGACTTGATGCTGGGTTACTTATTCCAAGTGTATCTTGTAAACACTTTGTATAGAAGATGGACTTGAACCAGATGGAGATCATAGAGAACTTCCTGGTGTTATCATAATGGTATGCTACTTGCATGTCTGACTTACACTTGGTTCTTGTTGCTGCAGATAGACTTATACACATTGCTTGGACTTGCTGAGAAGGTTCTTGTAGGACTTGTTCAAGTTGCTTGACAATCATGGTGGAGAACTTGCTGACTTAGTGTAAGTTTTACACCTTGTTCATCTTGCATGTCTGACACTGAGATCCTTTGTTGTTGGTAGATATGGACTTGTTGAGATTGTTTGCTTGACATGCATGGCCTCACTGATATATTGATTCATAACTGCATCTTGTCTAGATGATAGCTTGAAAAGCAGATGGAGATGGAAGTGTACCAGAGCGGAACATATTCACAGGACGAGTTGATTGATCCCCGTTCGATGATAAGGATGCCTCAGAATTCTTGCGTGCAATGGTTTCCATTCTATTTCTCCTGCATACAGGTCATTGAATGCGAGGTGAGTTTCAGATCTATGCCCTATTGGGACTTGGGACTCTTCATCTGCAGTGACATCAAAACGGTTCTTAAGATCTTGGGCTCAGATTCACCGTCCCCCATGTGAAAAATTGTAAAAAGGTGCGTCCACCCTACATCTTCCCACCCACAAAAAAGCTAAAGGGGGGTCTGACATCTGAGGCCGACTTCGACCAAATGCACTTGGGGCGAGGTCGGAAAAAAAACACGATTTTTCAAAGATGGATTTTAGAAGGTCAGGAACGATTTGGCAAAAAATATTTATTGTTACGTCAATGCCGAGCCAGGGTTGATGGACCCTGACGAAAACCACGTCGACCCCAATGGGGTCCAATGATCTGAACCCACCTACAAAAAATGGGAGCGGGGGTCCAGGGTATGTGCACTTGGAAACCAAGTGCAACTCTAATATAGATAGGCACTATAGTGTAGTACACTCACGAGGTTATCTTCAAGGAAGCCTTCAGAGCACTCTTCCGAGCCGCATGCTTGTGCTGTGGACTTAGGAAGACCTCAGCTTGTTTCTCAGCCACATGGATCGCCTTTGTCGTGGCTCGCGATGTCAGCTTTTTGGACGATCTGCCTTGTTTGGAAGGGGCCGGGGGTGAAATGTTCAAACTCTGAGTAGTATCACGAAGGGAGGGGCGTGCGCTTGAGGTCGGCTGGCGCATCAATATGACTGCTGCGAAGAAATATTGCACGGATAAATAAAACCAAACTTCGTAATTGAAGCGTTTCGGTAACTTGCTGGGCGTGTATGACGTCATACGCTACAACAAGTCCCAAATTTAAGGCCCTGAGGGCGCAAAGACGTCATGCATTGGCATGTCACACAATCTTATTCATACACTTACATATCTTTATTAGGTGGGGGTGGAACACAATTATGTATGGTAAATACAAATGAGCTGTGCACGACTTCCTTGATTGTGTGAATTGTGCAATATCCGACTATACTAATTCAAGCAGATTGACGTGTTCTCGCACTTACAACTTATGAACTTGGCTGACTTGATGTTTGGCTTGAATTCAACTTGAATCACTTATATTTTCAAACGAAAATGTGGCTATACATTGAAGTGCCGAAGTGACTCAAGTCAGTTCTCAAGTCATTTCAAGCTACCTAAGCCCCGTAAGTAATTTGTAGTTTTCCTGATGTAACGTCTCCACACGTGTAAATTCAATGATAGGTTAGGAGGTGTAACTCCACAAACGATGTCTCTGGGTTACATAGTGTTTATAGAGAATGACCAGCTGAACTTCGACTTGCAGTGTACGCGGGTCAGAGCTATTCTCTGCTGCAGTGAATCGAGAGCCGACAGTTTCGGACTGAATATCGAGGGACAGGTAGATGCGCAGGAATTGTCGAGAGAGGACCCGGAGCTACCGCTTCATCAAGGGAACAGAAAATGGCTGGACCGAGACCGCCTGGACTGCATGGAGGAGTCTCTTCGACAACTTGTCATGGACCAATAGGTCTTTTTCCTAGCATTCGCTGCCACCATATGCATATTACACGCAACTTTACAGACAACTCCGATCTAGTCCTTCACTTTCAATCCTCGAATATCCGAGGCGGGGAGTCAAATTATACCTCTACGAAGTGATTTCACTGTAGGCTGTTATACGGCTTTGACCACGTTCATCGACAGGGCGTGGAGAGGTGACGCGGTTTTTTTGACGAAAACACATCCCGATACCCACTTATTTTTCAACATGGATGTTAAGCATGGTGAGGATCATTGGTTGGGCAACTTTTCGGCTACAACCTAATCTAATCATGTTTGCACAGCACGGAACATATACAGATGTGCCTAGTAATCAAACGCCCGCTGATCAAACTCTTCCGCTCACCACTTAGCATCGTTGTAGATTGCTCTCCAAATGGCCTCAATCGCAGCTGAATCCGACGGAAGATCCCAGCCCTGTGCGTCTGGGCAAGGCTCATCAGACGGACGGGGTGGAGCGGTGAGTACTGGCATACTTACTAGACTCGTTCTCATCAGAAAACTTGGCGTACTAACGCACCATGCAGGTTGAAAGTCCTGACACGAGCGGTCCTCGTTACAGTTGTATCATCCTTCATAAGTCCTGTTCCGATTCTCATACAAATTCTCTACTTAATCAGTCTACTATCGCCTATTCACCAAAGACGGTCCAATTGCAACGCACAATCCGATCTATGTAGATAACCTATTCATCAGTCGCACTCTTCTGAAACTCGTCGCTCCTCCACGTGCCGCTTTATCCATCACAAAGCATCTCTGCAAGATCGAGGGATTTTCAGGAGCTACGAGTTCCACACTCTTCGAATCAATTTCCAGTCAGACTGCCGCTACGGAGTCCTTTCGATTAGCGCTGAAGGATCCTTCTGGCCCGGGGTGGTCTGAGGATGACTCCATAGTTCTGGTAGTTGAAGCGGAAGATGCTAAAAAGCGATCAGCGAGCACGGCGCAATCGAAGGGTCTCCCTGAGGCTGTGACGCCCGGGCCTCGTTATGGTGCGAACGGCAATTTCATCATGTATCATGCACACTCGCGTTACTCATTATCAATCAGTTTACTACCGGCTTTACGAGGAAGAAGGTGCAATGGCTTCGAAAACATCCTTTGACCCGGACGACTCTTCCTTGGGTCGCATTGACACGTTCTCTATCGTGCCCCCTCAAACTGTGTCTTCCCTGAAGTCACAAATTGTAAAAGCTGAGGGCATCGCTGATCGCAAGATTCAACTGTTCGGGGATATGGACGGCGAGGTGCCAATGAATGATAATGACCACATGTCTCTCCGAGCACAGGTCTATCCAGGACACGTTGAAGATGAACCCATAACACTTGTTTGTAGCCCGAAAAAGGCCGAGAAAACACAGAAGGACACCCAATTAGTGCCAGAACCAAGCTTTAACAAAAAGCTTAAAGGCTCGATAACGTGGAGTGAGTAAAGTTATCGTATACCCCTTACACCGAAATAATTTCCTTCAGATCCAAATCCGACTGTTCTATCAGACTGGCTTCCGTTCGTGGAGAACGAGATCATGTTTACAGATGGCGTCAAAACGAAAGGCTACATCACTGGGTTGCCAAGTGATTATCTTTTTCACCGTCACATAAGCAACACAAGGACAATTTTCTTTCTTTCAGTTGCAAACTCTCCCTATAGTGGATATATTGCGATGAACTCCGCTGGTAGAAAGGGCTGTGAGTCTTTCCTATTTCTAAATCTTGGACGACTGTGACATTAAAAAAATCATTCCGCTAGTCGTCTATGATTGTAAGTGGTGGCAGGTACTTGTCTGTTGTGATATTCGCTCCTTGATTCTGATTTTCTCCACTGCTGCCTACCAGCCCACTCCCGCCTCTGTTGAGAATAAGACCACTCTTGGGTCTTTCAGCTTCATCCGAAGCCCCGCCGCTTTGCTTGGGCTTATTAGACGCATATATGTCCACATCTTACTCGAATCTTGTAGAACAGATTTGTTGGTATTCAGGCAATATTCAGGTCAATTAACCTGAAAGGCTTTCGAGCAATTTCTGTTGGTCTGCCGATCTCAGATTCAGAGCATTAGTTGTGAACAGTGGGCTCGCGACTCGGAGAGCGGATCTTCATTTCATCAAAGTCAAAACATTTGCTTTCAAATTCTCTGATTCAAAGACATTCCTACGCAAGTAAACTTTAAAATGGCGACCTCCATCTGAACTTCTCCAGTAAAATCGACAGCAGATAAACGCCGGTTTCAAAGTTTCGGAGCCTTCACTGCCCCTGGACAGGATAATGGCGCTGGACGATGGGCACCAAGAAAGTGCCGTAATTGGCGACACTGACACTGACGTGCGTCCCGGACCCTCGAACGGCGTCTTCTGCGGGATAATCTTGGAGAGATTGACACTCTCCGAGGCGATGAAGAATACTAGATACCCCACGTCAATATCGGTGCCTTCCTCTAGGCGATAGGTGGATGGATCAACCCCGCCAAAGCCGTAGCCGAGGGTGAGATAGCCGCCATTTTTGGGGAGGGTGAGGTAGGTTTTGTATTTACCGCTTGTTGGTGATTGGTAGATTGTTTCTGGAGAAGGGGGTAAGTTAACGATGGCCAGTGGCGGTAAGAATTATAAATTACCAATGCTAAAGTCGGTGTTGTCGATGTAAAAGGCGTTGATCTAGAGATCGCGAGCGCTGTTGTTAGTAATCTTATATCCATACATGGTACGATCTGACGCAACGACGTCAATGACACCGAGCTGTAAGTAGTTGTCCCTAGTCGGCTTCAAAATTGCTTTTCCTGAGGAGTCGTAATCACTTGTTGGTATGAGTGTTGACGAGAGCATCTTTCACCTCGTGGTTAAGATGCCAATAGCTATGAGCAGCGCCATGAAGGACCAGAACGATTTCCTGCGGGTTGTTTGCTACGGTATGAGGCATACCCGTCAAGCCATGCTCTGCGAGACGCGGATCAAGGATATCGAACGCTATTATGTTGTCCACAATCGAAAGGCCGAGTCTCGCCTTTTCCTTCTCTAGGACAGGCCGGATTTGCCTCTTACCAGGATGGAACTCCTTCATCATTTTCGCCAGAGTTTTATACAGGGCGAGAAGTTTTTCATCGAGGGGAGCGAATAGCAAAAGATCCTCCGCCGAGTCCCCGGCTGTCGTCTGCAAAACGCAAGAAGTTGCGGAAAGAATGGTAACGGTGGCGGTGGATGTATGTTTGATCTGAAGTGTTGTGGTGAATGGGCCAATGTCGGCCGCAGAAGCAACAACGAAGATGCAGGGGGAGGGTGAGTCGTCGATGGTGAGACTGTCGTTGTATAGACTGAATTCGGAGCCCTCTGTAATACCATGTGCAGATCCGGCTTGCATCTCGTATACGCTGCCGTTCATCTTGGTAGGAAAACATAAACGCCCTGTTGTGAGTGCTCTGGAGTCGTAAATGATGCAGTTCTGGTTCAACCTTTCACACTGAGGGTTTTGGCTGTGGGAAACGACGTCAGTCGGCCGTGGCGGTACTACAGTTGGTCAGACTTACGATGGTATCTTGTCCATCCTCTCGAGAAGAGAGGTATAGGTGATTTTATCCGCACCCGACGACTTTAGAGTAAAAGGAGAGCTTGGGTGAACGCCCCACCCGCAGCGCCGCCATCAGCTGCTCCTTCCTTCTGTGTGCAAGCTGCCAAAAGAACGTGATTGGCCAATCATCTGCTACAGATGTCACGTTCAAGGTCCTGTGATATATCCTAGCTGAAAGGCCTCGGACTTTGCGACCTCCTCGTGTCCCGGATCCTGAATGGCAACAGTCGAAGATGACGGTCTAAACGAGATCCGTGTGAACTACGGGTCCCCATATTCATTTGAAGTTCCGTTGAGTAGCGCTGCGAGAGTGTGGTCGGGAATTCCGCTAACCCATTCTTGTTTAGTTAGGAAGCGGATATGCGAATCGGTTGCGAATCAGGAACTTTCAAGTCTTGAAGTCGATAGTTGGGCATGTCGGTAGCGTCCTTACTTACCGTCGCACCTTGCAGGGCTTCCCCAAGCGTGTTCGTACCCTCAAATTTTCAGGTCTTCTCTGGTGTGTTCAGCTCGAGCTGCCAATGATTGCGGATGGCCTACGATGCGAGTGGCTGTATTTGGTCCAATGTTTGCAGAATCAAGTGCAGAATAAACAACTGACAATCGTAGAAACTCTCCTGCTCTCTCGCCCTGCCTGCCCTCGCCCAGTCCCCCGGCGGGACTCGAATTCGTCTATTGGTTCAAGTTTCCACGTCAGAAATAATTTGGCACTCTGCGTCGCATTCTTATCCGAGGTCCCAGGATCACATCTACGCTCGTTTACAACAATAATGGGCTCTTCACAAAGCTTTTATCCGTGCTCACCGTCCTCGTCGTTGCTAGAGCTTTGGGAATTGGATACGCCCAGATCAGCGGTGTTCGTGTGGACACTGGATACGAACCAGACGGAGAAAGAAAAGGGGAATGGAAGGGGGAAAGCCAAAGGGAAGAAAAGCGACGAAGCTTTTGTGGCGGCAGTATCAGACGCCACTGTTGTTGCTTCTACAGTTTTACAAGACGCAATACCCGGTCAATTCACATCCAACCAGTCCAGCCTTCTCCCGCACCAAAGTCTAAAAAGTCAAAACCGAAGTCGCCTCGTTTGCCACCACCACCAACGCCGGTACTCCTCCCTCCACCATCAGTTCTCCTTCTGTCCCCTTCAACAGCAGGACCGTACAACTCTGAATCATTCACCTCCGCCGTCCCCACCACACGCAACCCACGAACAACCAAACAATCAACGACCTCCATTGATATGGACGGGTCGTGGAACCCGCGTGGAGCCTCGACGTCATAGCAACTTGGCTGCTGCTGCACAGGCGGTGACGACCACGAGTGACGTAGCTACAAACACTGCTTCTTCCTCACCCGTCGCGGAGCGTATGGAAAATGAAGAGGAAGAGGACAAGGAAGAAGGCGCACATTCCTCTTTTCTCTCAAACTCCAATACAAGGGACGGCGCCGATGAGTACGTTCCTCTCTCCCTTCCCCTTCTTTTTTACAACTTGTCTGAACCTACTTTTTCATAGTATCCTCGAAACCCCAGATCACCCGACGCTGTCAAGGGTTATGCGTGTTCAACCTAGGACGGATGCGGATGATGAAGGTTGTGGGGCTGTTGAGAGTAAGAGTGAGTAGTGTTCCCTCTATCCTTTTTTTTTTTTTGCTCCCTGGTCTTCTTTGCCACCGTTCCGTCACCTATCTCCTTCGTTCGCATCGCCTTTCTTTCATTTTCCATTCAATATATGTCCTTAGGATCGTTTCCAGCTTCAAATGTACTCCCTGCCCCGCACGTCCATTTCCCTGGATACGCTGCCCACCCTTCATCTTCATTCACCATCCTCGGCGCACTCCACTTTCTACGCCTCTTTCTTCTCCGCAAATTCTTCTCTCTTTCTCTGCCTGTGCACTCGTATTTCCTGCAATCCTCCAACCTCTTTCTTCTTGCGCCTCACTACGTTGGGGCCTTCCTTTTTGTCTCCTTTCTCCCCCTTCCACATCCACCAGGACACTCCTTCATTTTCCTGGGCTGTTTCCTCTCCCACTTCATCCATTCAGTGAGGCTCTGCCCGTGCGCTCCTTGCGTCTTCTCTTCTTCCTTCCTTTTCGATGTTGCTTCTGCTACTGCCTTCCTACGTCTGAGGTCCTTGCGCATTGGGTTGTTCTGCATCTTATTCTCGCAGCCCCTACATTGTCTGCCTTGATCTGTATTTCACCCATCTTTCTGATCGTCATCCGCATTCGAATCCTTCTTTCCCCCACCGTGTTCCTCCCCGCCTTTCTTTTCCACTTGATGGATCACCACTCACGTTCTTTTTCATTTTATCACCTTTCTTACCCGACGTATTTCCCTGCCCATCTTCCATCCTTGCTTCCATCTATGCACATTTGCGCGTCCACTTTTACCCCCGTCCACTTTTGTAGGGATGCATTGTTTCTTTTGCATTTCGCTTCTTTATGAGCACTTGTTTTGCGCTCTGCCTTATAACGCCTTCTTCGTCTGCCCTCCTCGTCCTTCCTCTCTCCTGGGCCTACCTGTACCTCGCACTTCGTTTACTTTTCCCCTCTTCGCTTCTCCGTCATCCTTATTCTCCGTATTTCCGTTCGATTGACATCCTTCGCCCGTTCATCTTTTACGTTTGCATCTCGCACACTCGATGACGCGTATCACCCATTCCGCATTATCCACGGTTCTCTCCCGCCCATGTCGCTCGTGATATGTTCATTTGTCGATTCTCGCACTCGCTTCACCTCTCATTCCCTATTTCCCTACTTTGACGTGGAGCAGGGCGGTGTTATTGTTGAACCCGGTGAAGGTGCATTGGAGCTGAAGGAGACGTTGGCCCATGTTCTTGTGTGACAGGACGCGTTAGCGGTTATTGAAGAAACAAAAAGAATCACGTACAATAGCATGCGTCGAGAATCCATTTTTGATAAGGATGACCGTGGCCCCCACCACATTGGCGATGTCCCCAAACAGAGCCAGACCTTCAAGTTGAGGACGCCTCAGGTTATAATACTCGGGGGAAGACGGGACATCATGCCTTCTGAAGTGGTCAACTCGGGCGATAGCCGACGATAAACCTTATGCATATGTTGGCCCTCTCGACTTGCTCCGCTTCTACTTGCGGAGCTTGCCCTGTTATTCTGCCCCTCCACGACTCTATCGATCAGCCGTTCTCTTGTCGATTTCAAGCTCATGCTCTCAATGAAACTGTCCAAGCTTTGCTCCCCCTAATCTCGACTTTTCGTCGTTCTCTCTCTCAACCAAACATGGGTGCGTGAATGCCATTGTATCGCACAGCACTATTATAATCTGATTATGTATCTACACATTTAGATATACTCAAGAAACTCGCCCAAAAATCGAACCACAAGCTGTAGATAAAAATAATTCAAACCAAATGTTTTCGATAAACGAAAAAGCGAACGAAAGCGAAAGCGGAACAAAGGGGGCAAGCTTGTACTCGACAAGCTGAATAGGATCCGCCGTAGTTTACGTCCAACCTTTTACGGGAGTGTATAAGAAAACTCAATTCGAAGTGATTCAAGCACGTACCATCCCCAACCACGCGAAGTGAAATGCTGTTTCTTCCACTCTAGGGCGTGATTCGAGAGGCCTGTGGGACCACCATGAGCATTGAGGACACAAGGGGGTAATTCCCCCTCCATGCTGCTCCCGGAGTATTCGGGTTTCTGGGGAGGATAATACACAACATGGAGCGGTTCGTCTTTCGGGGGAATCTTGAGCGTCAACGGACGAGGTATAGATATAATACCAGCAGGGAACGTAACCGTTTTAGAGGCCTTCAGTAGGAAATCGAGTCTCAGCTCCTTCGATGGAGACACCGGTCCGCGGGAGATGGACTCCTCGTCGTCTAACGCATGGCCATTGAAAACGAACTCCCCCTTCTCCAAAGACACTGTACGAATAACGTTGACCACGATGAACGGGCTCTCAAGCAAAAGAGGCTGAGAACCCCCCAATAAATCGACGAAGTACAAGATCTCGCGCCCGTCCCTGATAGCAACAAAAATGGCCTTGGTGCCTTCAGCATCTATCACAGCGTATGGAGACCAATTCAGTGACCAAAGAGGTCGACCGAAATCTTCTGGTACGGGTTCGGGAAATAGGGCTGCGGCTTCTCCTGCAGTATACTTCCACGGATTGACGTAGCCTGATTCATCAGAGGTAAAAATGAGAGTGTCGTTATTTGCCCAGGAAGGATAGCACGCCTGATTTTCTCCTTGACCCCTGCGACGTGGGTTTCGTTTATGATCGCGAGGATGCCGTCTGCGTTGAGGGATACGTCGCCAACGAGAATCTGGCCACCCTCCCATGGCATATCCGGGTGATACCATTGATTCCATGCAAGACGGGTACCATCCGGAGAGAACTTTGGCAACGCGTAAAAATCGGCGCCGGAAATCAGAGGATGGATGGATTTCTCCTTGGTATTGATAATACATAACGAGGTTACGATGCCAGCAGGGGTGTCGTCTGTATGATCTTCCAGAACGGAGGAGATGGGTGTGTATGGGGTGAGGCTCGAAATTGGCGTATCGATAAGGGACTCTGTCTTGAAATCTGAATGTTAATAAAGATATCTGTGAGAAGGTTACGACTCACCTGGCGTTACTGGTTCTGGCTGATTACCATCCGAAATTCGATAGATGCGCCCATCCGGTAAATGTGAAAAGTAAATGACACCAGCGTGAATGACCGCCGCTGATCCACCGTATTCCTGAACGCCCGTTCGGACATTCCAACCTTCCCCGACTACGTCCTTGTTCAATTTGGTATGAACGAGAACGTTCCGCCCCGCCTCGGACGGGCGTTTCTTGACGTGGTAGACTTCTGAAGTAATGGCGTCGACAATAACATCTGCGATGCCGTTTGCCTTGAGAATTATGAGTAAACACGTCGCGTATTGTGGAGAATAGCAGGACGTACCCTTTAGTTGTGGCTTGTGCTGTAATAGGCGATGATCAGGTGCCATAGGGCGCTGTAGACGAGACTATTGGTATGGATCTAATGGTCATGAGCAAGAGAACCGTGTGTGGCAAACAATTACAAAGCAGCAAAAATGCCACAAAATCGATTGCTCTTGCGCTTGCTCAAAGTCATTTTGCTGCATTAAAGTTACCGTATTCTTATCTCAATTCACTACCTCAACGTTCACCGTTCAACGCGCAATCTCAGGAGAAGTGAGCATGGATGAAATAAGATAAGATTAGAATCACGTGCCCCTGGCGTCACAGAGCTGACGAATTTCGGACTTTGAGTCATTCATTCAACACCACGATGATCCACCTTTTCGGCGACGAGAAACGACGAAAGATTAATCTTGGCGGGGCATCGAAGGTCGCGAGTCAGGCCGAACTTCTCGAAGCAGCGCGAGGACGACGTAATGAGAGATCGGAGCAAAAACGCAAGAGTGATGCTGCTGTACGAATCCAATCGTGGTGGCGCGGAGTCAGAGAGGCGAGGGAGGTCAAGATAAGACTGAGGGGCGCATTCGAAAGGGATGTAGCTGGGCTGGATGGGCTTAGGTGTTTGGTTTTGATAGGAGGCAAGGATGAGGAGGCGCTGGGGACGTGGTCAAGCCAGATGGTGCAAGGCGGGGAAGGTGAGTGGCTTGTAAAGCATCTTTTTCACCGCAACTAATTCTGATATAGCGCTTTTGTTCTCACCGGCATTGCAAGGGTCTGGGGACAGCTGGTTAGTGCTCATACGCCAAGTCAGTTTACTATTAGTGCAGTCGACTTCGAGACATCCACAGTACGCCCTCCAGCTAATATATCAAGAGACTCTCACCGTTTCTCATCTATAGATCATTGTACGCAACATCACACATTCAAGTCCTCAATCAACTTCTTTCCTGCGAATCGACGAAGCGCGTATTAGGGCCACCAGGCGCGCAGGCGTGTGTGGCCATAACCACTTATCTCTTGGAACGTAATTTCTACATATCAATATCCCAGGCTATCCGACAGACAGTAAGCCACTTCCTATACTCGATTTTACTGATTTCACGTTCGTCTCTAGCCTACGCAATCCAAGATATCCCCTAGCCTCATTTCCCTCGTCACGGCGCCACTCGCCACTTTCCCATCGCCCTCCCCGTGCATCAGCCCCATATTCACCCACATCTTTACCGTTCCGCTTCTCCCAAACCGGATCCCACTTGACTCGCTGTCTTATTTCATATCCCGCTTCCCATTCTCGGATCTGTACGTCCTAGAGCAATATAGCGCCACCATAGCAAGTTCCACGAGTACGGAAGACAAAGTTCATCTCGTGGCAAACCTACACATGTTTATTGCCCCTCACTACTCGAAACTCGGTGGCCGCTCTTTGTCAATGTATCTCCGTTTCCTTGCAACCATTTTAAACGCCCTCCCTGTCTCCGTATTTGATCCTCCAAGAGAACACATCCCCAAAGTAGCCCACTTCGAGTACCATTCAGATTCGGACGATGATGAACCCAGGCCTCGCGTTTCCCTC
Organism: Laccaria bicolor S238N-H82; assembly: GCF_000143565.1. Lineage (NCBI taxonomy): Eukaryota > Fungi > Basidiomycota > Agaricomycetes > Agaricales > Hydnangiaceae > Laccaria > Laccaria bicolor. Next base: position 149,958 of record NW_001889900.1, read on the forward strand.
GTTTCGTCTTTCAACAAGCCACCACCCCTACCGAAGCTAGACTCCAAGACACTTACCCGCCTGACTAAGGTTGTTGCGCCCGCCCACATCGATTCTTTGAACACGTCAACCCGTTCAAATCCGGATGCGCGGAAAGAAATGGTCGCCTTTTTTTCGGCCTTGACGGCCGTCTGGCCTTCTTCTCGAGAACAGATTTTGGCTACGGTGTTGGCGCTAACGGGAGGCGGATTGGTACGTGAGATATATCGCGACTCTGTACGGCGTTCCCCCCTTGGCAAAGAGGAGAATAGCAGCGCTCTTCTGGGTACGTCGTCGTAAATCTCCAAAAGTCAGTCACTGATCATCTCGTAGAACCAGCTAACGCCGAACATTGGCCACCGTTACTTTTCCTGTGTGAGCTGTATACTCAGGCACTCCTCACGATGGGGGACGACGAGTTCTTTGGGAGCAACGCCACAACTCGTAACCCACTCTCGCTCGACGAGCTCACATCGCTGAGCAGGCAGCTACTCAACGTCGCCTTCACGTTATACTGGCGGGACGATCAATCGCATGCCGAGGAAGGAGGTATCCCAGGGAACCCTCGATATACGTGGGAGAGTGTGAGAGAGAAAGTGACAAAGTGTCTGTTGGCTATTCACGCTAGAGAGTATGATCACCTTTTTTCGATATCTTCTGACCTAACGCCACGCCTAGTTCAAGGAAACCGTTTATACCCCCAGACGGGTGGCTCGTAACGTCCCAAATCGACGTTAATTCATTCATAGAAGCTGCTGTGTGCGTATCTCTTTTCCCCCTCCTAACAACTACACTGAAACGCCTTACCAGTCTCGAAGAACAACAACTCTTCACATCTTCAGATTCCCGACCCGTCCGCACACGCGCTCTCTCAAAACGGCAGATCGCCAGCATGTCACCACGCCTGGGGGTACTCAACAACATCCCCTTCGCCATCCCCTTCGAAGCACGTGTCGCGATCTTTCGGAATTTCGTCATGAGCGATATGATGTCGCGAGAAGGCCAGCACGCGATGTTTTTTAGGGGCTTGAGGGGTAATGGACGGGAGAGGGTGCAAGTGCGTAGGGGGATGGTTGCTCAGGACGGCTTTGATAGACTGGGGGAGGTGGATTTGAAGGCGCCGATTGAGATTACGTTTATTGATCAGTTTGGGCAGGAGGAGTGAGTGTTCGTTCTCCTCGCTTTCTTTTCTTCTCTGCCCCAACCTTCCGTCTTCGTTCGCATACGATGTGCTTCTATTTCCTTTCCCCGATATCTCGCCTTTCTACAGTCTAATGTCATCGCGCATATCTAACGGATTCTGTATCGTTTCTAGGGCTGGTATTGATGGCGGAGGCGTCTTCAAGGAATTTTTCACCTCCTTGTGCAAGGAAGTATTCGATACCGATCGTGGCCTCTGGTTGGAAAATAAGAAGAATGAACTATATCCGAACCCACATGCGTATGCTACAGAAGGTACACTATCGCTAATTCTCGTTGTTGTGTTACTGGCCTTACTCTCTGTTTTCGCAGCCCACAGCCTCAACTGGTACCGGTTTATTGGTCGTATTCTTGGAAAAGCGATGTATGAAGGCATTCTTGTGGACGTAGCATTCGCAGGTTTCTTCTTGGCAAAGGTTCGTCGTCGCAGTTGTACCCTCGAGGTCTTCGCGCTCACGCTGCACCTCAGTGGTTGGGGAAACAGAGCTTTTTAGACGACCTCGTCTCTTTGGACCCAGATTTATACAATGGTCTGATTTTCCTCAAACACTACACAGGAAACACAGATGACCTGTCGTTGAATTTTACTATTGCCGTCGACGGTACGTTTATCCCTTTATTTCGGTTATCATACCTAAACCATACCCAGAAATCGGCGTGACGAAGATCATCGACCTCATTCCAAACGGAAGCAACATTGCGGTCACTAAGGAAAACCGGCTGAAATATATTTACCTGGTATCCCATTACCGACTCACGAAGCAAATCAGACGACAGAGCGATGCCTTCTTTGAGGGCTTGAGCGAAATGATTGATCCTAAATGGCTCAGGTGCCCATTTCCCCTTTCCTTCTCTTTGCGATTGTGCAAATTAAAACCACATCGGACAGAATGTTCAATCAGCAAGAAGTTCAAATACTCATCGGTGGCGTCAATTCCTTGATCGATCTCGATGATCTACGACGGCACACAAATTATGGTGGGCTATACGACGACAAGCACGAGAACATTGTCGATTTTTGGAATGTATGCTCTCATTTCGCCCATATCATTTTGTGACTTCCGTTGATACCTTCCCTTCAGGTTGTCAATACATTTGACCAAGATCAACGTCGCGCATTGCTAAGATTCGTTACCAGCTGCAGTCGGCCCCCACTTCTGTAGGTTCATCTTGCCTCCGCTCCTGTTCGTGTACTTTCCCTCATTCTCACGATATTCTAGCGGATTCAAAGAACTCGTTCCTAATTTTAGCATTCGGGATGCTGGCGCCGACCCACAGCGTTTGCCCACTGCCAGCACCTGTATCAATCTCCTGAAGGTGCGTTTTTATACCAATTTACATCTTTCTGATATTGACCCTTGACCAGCTTCCGAGGTATCCAAACGCGAGAATATTGAAGTCAAAGCTGCTTCAAGCTATAAGCTCTGGCGCTGGGTTTGATTTGTCGTGAAGAACGAAGACATCTGATAACTTGTAGACTTGAAGCATATTCAGAATTGAGAATTGAAGAAGTGAAATTCCATCGGAAAGTGATTCCGAAGAATTATGCATCCCTCATTTTCAAAAGGCTACCTTACCAAGGTCGCAGATGTGCACGCAAAGGCTTACTTGGTTGTGCTACACCTCCGTCAGCGTTGAGATAAAGCGGCTAAAATCTGAACGTAGTAGCAAACAGCCACACCAAGAACTATGTCGCCGTGGACGTTGTGGATGAATCTGACGATCAAATCTAGATTGAGCTGGAGATAAGTAACGGAGCGTGACGTGACTCGATCAAGCCTGATCAAGCCTCATTGCGATTCTTTATTCACACCACTTTTGAGATTCCGCCGAAAACCTTATTTCTCAAAGTGGTAAAACGTCACATATCCAGCGGGAAAGTCGCTACGCGTCTAACTTCAGCGCTACCTCATCCATCCCGCTCATCCTTGTTCTTGGCGATACCCTATTTATTCTTCTTTTTCTATGTCTGTTTTCCCATAATAATGTCTTACCACGCCTTTAAACTCGCTCCCGCCCCATTGAGTCGCCTTCCTTCGAATCGCTCTTTCCTCCAGCCATCGGCAAAGCAATGTTATCGTCACTACCGCAAAACGCCCACTCCGCCAGGCCATCCCTCGTTCAGGACAGCTCTCCGGTGGATTTCCATGCTCTGAAACTCCTTGCAATTGACCGAGGAATCGCAACAAGCAACCACTCAGTCTCCTGTACCTCTGCCGGCGCCGCTACCTGGTGTGAATGACTTGATGCAGAATTTGTCCAATAATCTATCCTCTTTCTCCACACCTTGCCCTTCCTCCTTCAGTGCCAATAGCGGATTCCTGAACTTTCGAGTGCACACGCCACCGCCTTCTTTGGGACCTGTCCTGGGCAAGTCCTGGGCTCCTTGGAATATGATTTGGCTCGCGATAAGTTTAAAAATAGATGGGAAAGCTGGGAGGAGTTCAATTCTTGGCTGAAGGATGAGCAGAAGGAGAAAACAGTTGAGTTGCGGCTTTCAAAGACTGTTCATGGCGACGGCACTACTTTTAAGGCAACTTTCTATTACCTATGCTCACGACATGGAACCGGCGGTGCTAAGACCTATCAAAAAAAGCACCCTGAATGGCATCGAAAGGTTACAAACAAACGCACGGACTGTCCTTGTTCGCTTCGTGTCAAAACGTACCCTGGATCTTCTGCTGTTCTTGGGTTCTATGAGGCCGTACACAATCATGAAACTGGGAATGCCAATTTGCCCTATGTGCGTATCTTAGCAGAAACTCGAGAGTTTATTGCTGGCCTTCTTCGCTTAGGTGTTGAACCATCCCACATTGTGAGTAAATTAGCCTTCAATTGACAAAGGTTCGCGTTATGATAACACCTCACCTTGAGCTCTTGTTGGTTCACCAAGGCATTTATCAACAGGATGATGACGATGAAAGTCTCCATTGTAATTTCTTTATCACCATGTCAGATATTTACCGCTTGAAAAAGGATATTGATGCAGAAACAACACGACTTCATTCTGATGATATGGCCAATCGACGATTCGACGTTAGCGTGGGTCGAGCGACTTCAAGATCAAGGGGCACTGCTATGCTTTAAAGCGACATCAGATCCACCTCTGTTAGGCTCCGATCTTGATGCGGATACCTTTTCCCTCATGATTCAGACTCGATGGCAGGAGAAAATGTTCAGGAAGTTCGGCAACCACATTATAGGCGTCGATGCGACTCACAATACTACTGTCTACCGCAATCTCAACCTCACAACACTTATGGTGTGCAACGGCTGGGGCCACGGGATTCCCGTCGCTTGGATGTTTGCTTCAAAGGGAACCGAAGAAACAATTACCTACTTTATCAAACTTGTCTTCATACGAAATCCATCTGTGCACCCCCGGAATGTGATGACCGACTGCGACCATGCTGAGATCAATTCATGTGTGAAGGTCTGGGTCAGCGCTGTGATACTTCTTTGTTGGTGGCATGTTCTCCACCTTCCTCATAGAGTATGTTTTTTTTTACACTCATGTTTTTTTTAAAAATTCGTAAGATTTACGTGGAACAAGTCAACTACATATGCACAGGCAGTTGGCCACCTTTTGCCTAAGTTAAACAAAATGGCTCTAAGCTATGTACTTGTTCAAAGATGTATGTGGGTAAGTAAGGACAAAATGAGACGGCATTTCTTTCCGAGCATCAATGTGTGATGAAAATCCTTGAAGGTAAATGGGGAGTCGAGGAATCAAGTTTCCGTTGATGGGGTGGTGTGTGGAGCACTGGCAAGGGATTGCCACACAATGTAAATGGTCAAAAAACCAACCTAAAACGCAAGTACGGTGGTGGGGACTCTAAATCCTTGAACCATTACCTTCGGATGCATCGTCATCCATGGAAATCCGTGCGTTGCTGCATCTCAAACTCTACTAAAACATCCAAAGTTGCAAAAGGCATGTCGCTGTGATGGGGGTCACTTTTTTTTTCGGCCTTCGGCCGGACCTCCCCCACCTACTTGGTTCGGGATCCACGTCCCGCTACCCCCTTGGGAGCTGTCCCCCCAGTCATTCGTGAAGTATCTTGAAATTACCTGGCTTCCGGAACGCTACAAAAAGATGTGGTCAAACGTCTATCGCCAAGGTCGAAACATTCATGAGGACATTGATACCAACATGCTCCTTGAGGCGTGGCATCATGTTTTGAAGGGCAAATATCTTCATGGCAAGCGGAATCATCGGTTGGACCACCTCCTTCATTGTCTCGTCAACGAAGTAATTCCCCATTATAAATTGAAGCAGTCTCGTCGAGAGCTTGGGCTTCAAGGTGCAAATCTCGAGGTGTCGGCGCGAAAAGAGGTGGCCAAGCTTGCCGCTGAACAGTACACACAAACTAGTATCACGGTACGCATTATTGAAGCAGTTTTCATTCATATTTGCTCACAAAAACCTGTTAGATATTCAATTATTGTTCCATCCTACACTAATCCTGGTAAGCAGTACGACATTGACCTTGATTTGTATCTCTGTAGTTGTCCCGCTTTCCCTCGCATTCGCTTTTGCAAGCACATGGATCCTGTTCAAACTTTCTTCAGCATTTCTGGTAGCTCTGTGGAGCTCTTTGATTCAACAGCCCCCGCGCTCGAGGAGCCACCACCCTCTCCTTCTTTTCTTTCACAGCCTGTCGACAAATCCAACTCAAAAGTAGCCCCTGGAAGTCGTCGAGATGATTCAGAAACTTGAAAGAGTAGCCTCAAGGCTCAGGGAAATCGACGCACTATCCTTTTCTCTCACCAACCTAAACACCGCCCTCGATGAATGCCTGGACATCTCGGGTCCCATATCTAAAGCGCGCGTGCTGCCAGCCAGTCAAAAGGTGGCGCCAAACTTGCGCACCTGGAACGAGACCAAGAAGGTGATGCCGGCAGCAAAGACTGCACGGAAGCGAATCGGGGATCAGGCGTATGGAGCAGGCGCAGCGAGCGGGAAGAAAGCGAAGGAGTCTCCCAGGTGCGTTATTGCCGGTCCTAGATGAACGAGCCCTTCGATAAATATGGCTTCAGGTCTGAGTTGCTAGCGCCATTACCGTCAATGGACACACCTTCAAAGAATGCGGCTGCATATCCGCCTTACATTTCCATCAGGTATGTTGTCATGCCTCCGATACAGATTAGCACCCCTAATAAGTGGAAGTTCAGTTCCAAACCGCAACCTTCAACGAGGAATCAGCGAGGAATGTAGCTGGAGCTACTCACCAGCCATCTCCAACTCAGCTCCCAACATCGACGGCGGTACCTCTTCCGCATCCAATGTACCCACCACTACCAGCGCCTGTAAACCTAGCCCCACCGCGAGTTCCATTCGGTTTGTATCACTGTCAGTACATGCCGCCTTATCCTGTCGTGAGCGGGCAGTATTTCTATGCACAACATACCTATACTTCTTGAGCCGCTTGTGGCAAACACTTCGTATATTGATTTGTATGAGACTTGAAGCTTGATCTGTCAACGCAGCTAGATAGTAGACGTGGAATGGCGACTTCGACCTTGGTGAAATTTTTGGACGGCGTCGGTTTTGCTAGTTGCCGGACTCACGTGAGGTTTGACCATTTTAAGAATCAAGGTTTTCGGCGGAAAGTGAATAATTGTCTCGGATCAGTGACGCATTACTCAGCGATCTAAAACAAGCACCCTCTCAACTTCCATCATGTCCAACGCTGACCAAAGTAACGCTATTCAAGTGAATTGGAAGAAAGTATCTGAGCGTCAGAAATATAATTCGAAGGTGTACGTCAAATTTTCAACCTTTTCCGAGTCCTTTGGATACGCTAAGTTAACATGTATTGTAGAGACATACTCCGACGTCTTAACTTCACAACGTCGGGGTACCGAAACATGATGAAACCTGGCTGTCCCCGCCAATGTTACATGCCCATGCCTCCTTTTCCTGGTAGACCTGTTCTCCCGGATGGAGTGTATCCTGTGGACTACGATGACTTGTGTAATCTATCTGGTACGTCAGGGTTTCTTCTATACCGCCGAGTAAGGAGGTTCACGTCATAATTATACACTGACAGAAGAGCGTGCTAATATCATTATGGACTGCTTTGACCTAAATGGCGAAAGTAATGAGTACGCGAACGCCAATATCAGGACGAAAATATTCGAAATTGCGGGGTTTATGGGTATTTCGATGAAGGAAAAGTTCAGGGAAGAATATGACAGATGGGAGGAAGAGATGGAGCAGGATGTAATTACAATTGAATAGAAGGGATGGAAGTTTTATCTTGCTTTTATCTTTTCGCTTGTAATTACCGGTGTCAAAATATAGTAGTCCTGTCTGTTTCGCATCAACTACGACCTTGAGTTCGGAATCACTATTTACAATTGTGAAGCTGAATCCTACGTTGGGCCATAAATTTGAACCCAAAGCTGACAGTCGCCTCCATTCAAAATCATTTGGTTTCTCCATTGTCTCCTCATCCTGCTCTGTTTTGGCAAAAACTCGAGCGCCATCTCGACTTTCCCTTTGCTTTCCCTGGAAGTCCAGGTGAATGCCCGTTCGAGTCTCCATTCGAGCTCCAGCAGTGGCATGGGTTTACCACTTATCACCGACAAGTCTCCTCGCGTCTTTCCACGACGTTGTTCTGACCACGGTAACTGAGAACCCAGTAGAAGGTTGAAGAAGTGGTTGTAACATGAGCAGTACTGAATTCTACTTGGTACAATTATCAGTTACAATCCTATGACGTGGGATTGACATTCTTTGACTGGGCAGTTTTTGAGTGGTCATGGGGGTGGTGGTTCTGATGTGAGTGGTGCGGGTGCGAGCCTGCTACTACCGCTCACCTCGCTGCTACTGCTACCCCTCAACCACCGTCGCTGCCCCAATCACGGCACCTGCCAACGGCTCAGAACCTAGGGTACCAACACATCAATGGAGAAGACGGGGAAGCAGGCACGTCGGGCCGACCCCATCTTGCATAGCTTCTTTTCCGCATCGTCTGCTTAACGCTTGACGGTGCGACGACGCATTCTCGAGGGGATTTTAACATATTGTTGCCAATTTAAGAATGACTTCAAGATTGGGCAGAAAAATGCCATCAAGCATGGCTTTTGTTCGCATCTCCAACACCGTGACCCTCATTTGAGGCAACCTCAAAGCCATCCGTAGACGCGAAGAATCCCTGGGCGAAAACCTCAACGACATCGTCCGTATTGAGGACGTACGAAACTGTGATGAGGATCACTATTAATGAAGTTTTTCTGTCCAGGTCTCAAGTGAGAGCAGTGAATTGCGACGTAGTTGTCGTCGTTAAATGGACCGATGCTGAGGACAGTGGGGTTCTGATCAAATTCGGACGGTACGATCTTCGTAATCAAGAAGCGGCTATTATCAGACGGGGGATCCCAAATGGCCTGCGGATCAATGACGATATAATCCGTGTCGAAAACGTAAGTATTATAACGCTGCGCCCATTCTGCGCCGGTGCGTTGCTGGATACCTCCGCTGTAAGATTGATGATATACCGGCCAGGAAACTGAACCACTTACTCCGAAGATAATGCCGACAGTTTCGCGGGAAGAGGGATGACAACAACTTTTGCGTCGCTGGGCCCGTCCGCTTTGGAGAGGTCGATAGTGCGGAGAGCAGGTTTCAATGCGAGGGTTGGCATATTGGAATGTAGGCGAGGGACAGGCTTCAGATTACAGATGGCAAGGGGCCATTGATTTTATACAACGACGATTGTCCTTCGTATTAATTTTGGCGAAGTTCAGCTGATTTCGATAGATAGATAACATGGACGTTTTCCGCTAGCTACACAAATCAAACTTTTCTGTCGAACAGAGTTTGGGGTGCGCGAGAAGGTAATGTTGGTACATACGTCTCATGACGGAAATCAGGCCCTTCCAGACTGTTCCACGTATGGTTCACCGCTGTGGTGGGAAATGGGAACTTGTGAGTAAGGCTTTTGACAAAGGGTTTATCGCCATTCACTTAGCTGTGATATGTATTGGGAATATTTTGTTTGTATCCGTCGAGTGAAAAAATTATTCATGATTATTACACCTCAAGGTCCCACCATTAACCGGTGCGTAGGTTTTCATTTGCGAAGCACCATTTTCTCGCGTGAGACTTTGATTATCGAGTGGGATTTCCGCCGATATGTCGCAAGGCATTTCGCGGCCAGAAAGCAAGAGTTTGTTTGAGTAGATTTCCCTGAATGAACTTTTCTGAGAAGGGAGGGTAGCATCCGTTAGAGCAGTAAGACTCACATTGCATCGCGATGGATGTTTCGCCATGAAGTGCACCCTCGGCATTGCGCAGAGATTTGTAGATCAAGCGGTTGATTTTTATAAATTTGAACATTCAGAAACGGGAAAGGAGAGGTAGAATTTTTTTCGAGCCTGTGAGATGGTGACTGATCGTCTGAGAGGCATCATTTTCATCCTTATGAGACGCACCAATCTTCAGTTTCTTTAGACGTGGGACGTTGAGAATACCTTTCCTCAAAGATCACTCAAGGTGGCGTTGTCCTAGCAGAGGGTCGCACAAATCCAAAGATCAGCCGAGATCAGGCAATGAAATTACGTCAAGTAAGTACATACGATAGGTTTTTAGTAGCGCAATGATATCATGTATGAAGCGAAAAACAGCTTACGACCTGATAACCCAGCGCCGGACACATTCCTCCCCACCAACTTCTGGGTTCAGAAGGATGCTCGCAAGGTAGAATTGGAGCTTTCGACGGCGTTGGTCAAGAAACGCGGGCCGAAATCTCGCGAAAGGAGCTTTCGGAGGCAATGGAGGAATCAGGCCACGCAGTCGACGCTGCAAAAGTATAGACTGATGAGGCAGCGGTCGAGTAAAAAGAGAAATAAACGGACTGGCAGTATTTTGTGCAAAGTGGCATCGAGGTCTTCAAATGCCGTATAACGTTTAAGCGCATGGAACGAGGTACCCTAGAATGACCATGAAGTCCGCCACTTGGGGAGAAACAAGAACCTAGCGCACCTCTTTAGTTGTTATGACACAATCGTAAACTATGATGAAAGGTCAATCCAGAAGTCTTTACCGGTCGCTCGAGGAAACAAACTCACCTACGTAGGCGCCCCCTCCTAAACCAACCATACTCGCTCCCTTACCCTTCCCCTGGCCGCCATCGAAAAAAGGTGGTTTGTCTCCAGCGACAGTCGTCCAACCAGTGACCTGCACGTCGCTAGCAAACGCATGAGGGTGCGACTTCCCTGTATTATCTGACAGGTAAATTTCGGCGGAGAAGATGGATTCTGGCGGCGGTGTGGGCGCCGATCTTCGTTTTAAGCGCGAAGGTGACGATGAACATGACGCAATAAACTGGGGGTCAGGTCAGCATTGATCAACCCCCCATCCAGTCCCATCCCCTAAACCGCGAATGCAGACACAACTACACTCACGTTGTCCGTCTCCGCTTCGTAATTACAACAAAGGTCGTCGTAAAGTTTTACCTCCTCCTCGACGTCAATATCCCCGGAGATTGAGGGCCTTACAACCTCCAATTTCGACGTTGTGTTCGCAAATGGGTGCTTCTCTGGTGTCGATGACGTGGGTGTTGGCACCGAGTTCGCAGGTTCTGTAGACCGTAGTGGAGGAGCTCTCAGCGGCGAAAAACTATCTGCTAGAGACGTGGAGGGCGCCGGGCGTCGAGACATGCCTGCTCGTGGTGGAAGACGAAAACCAAACGGCGTCCCAACTCTTGATGCTTTGGATGATGCAAATTAGAGCTTTGTTTGGCAACACACCCTTACACAAACAACCTGAATTTCACGACCAACAAACCTTCTGCGACTTCGCGCACGCGACTCTCCTTATAAAACTACTTGCGGCCACCACGCGTACGTTTTACCCTCAACTGGTTTTCCGTCTTTCGACGAGTGACAATAGACTGGAAATTCTGCATTTGTTCTAATCTATGGCTTTTTCTTTATTTTGAGCGTACTTACAACGTACTTATTCCTGGACGCGGTTGTTCCATCATCCTGCGAGATCGGGAGTTCAGACGTGAATTTAATGGCGGGCGGGGGTATTCTTTGGATGTTGCCATAAGGTACCTCTTATTCACCTCTTCATTGGACTCGAACTGACGTGTTTCCAAATCTATGACAAGTTGTTAAACGAAGAATAGCGTTCCAAGCGGAGCCTGATGTCTCCACCACGGCTTCAATACGCTATCCTCTTTGCATTTTTGGAATCAAACGCCGTCAAATTAGGAGGTCAGCAAGGCTTCAAATTGGTTTTCGCCACCACACCTGAAGCCTCGACCGGCTGGCCGGCTTCAAGTCGGCCCGCTCCATGTGTATATCTTCCACATGCCAATGTCAGGAACTTGAATATCGGACACGTCACCGTCATCTCAGCTTGTGTCTGCTTTTATCCTTCTGACAACCACAACGTTCTACTCGATGACTTTAACCTTATCAAGCCCCGGACTGTCCTTTTATTCCATCCCAGCGATGTGGCTGCTGGCCTACATCCCTGGTTTCGCCAAGGTGAGTAGGCGCGTAAATGAACTCCACGTAGTATTGACGATATGTGTGGTTTCAAGTCCCTTACCATTGGTCGTCACTTTGCTTTCAACAAGTACGCGCCGTTTTGTATGCCCTGGAATGCTCATTTCACAAAATTTGACGTTAGCGTTGCACCTCGACAAAATATGGACCGTCTTGCGCGCAAGGACATCAAGCCGGAGCTACTGGCAAAATTGAAGCGGATGGAAGGAGCTCATGCTGTTAGTGCGCTTTTGGTCTTATTCCCGAGTTCCTAACGTCAGTGTATGATAGAACGGATTGGAGAACTTCCCTGTCTGGGCTGCAGCGGTCGTGGTAGCGAACTTAGCAGGCGTGGACCCACGGACTTTGAACGTCGCTTCTGGGCTGTAGTGAGTGCTTTGCAGTATAATCTATTCATTTCGCCAATTCAAGTTATTCAGCATCTTCTTACGAGCGATCTATAACTACATTTATATTACACAGAAATCGGAGGGTCAAGCAGGAATTCGGTACGTATCATTAAGCTATTATACAGTCACGGAATTTATCTATGTATGTCGCAGGAGTCTCGTCTGGACATTCTCTACAGGTGGGCCCTCTCATACGTGTGCTCTTACCGCATGTCTGACGCTTCTCTTTAGCGATTCCGTTGTTCTTGATGATCAAAGGCGCCATGCTCGTCCAAGAGAGGGGCAATTCTGTGGTGTAGCATGGTAAGGTGTACGTGGACGGATGTATCATGTATAGGGCAATGACATTGTTGTCAACCGTGAAGAAGAATTTTTAGAAAGCTACGCCTTATCCCGTTCGACGTAAATAATGGGCCGCCTATATTCCTCAGATATCGCAGAAACGCGCAGAATTCCTCTGGCGGAAAGGAACGGGAAAAATCGCCGAACTACCACACCATCACCTCCGACTTCCAGCGACTCCATGTGGAGTGTAAAGGAAACCAACTCGAGCTTCTCAGACTGTAGCCCAGAGAGCGAAGCGTCCATCAGCTTGCACATCTTCAAGCATCTTTTCCAGTCAACAACGGAAGCGACGCTGTTATAAAACTGCCTGGGATCACGAGAGGTTGTATTGCCAAAGTGAATTGATATGTTGATCTCGTTCAACTCTGGGCAATTGGATAACACATTGAAAAGGGCTTGAATTTCCGCAGTCGTTACATGCTGATTTGCGAGTTTTTGCACCCAAAGGTCCGATTTCGTGACCCAGGCTGTTTCCCAGCACAAATCCAGGTTGAAAACTCTGAGAAAAGGCAGTCCCGGCATACCCTCCAACTGCAGAGGACATGGGGCTACGACAGACAGTGTCAAAGTATGTACTAGGCGAGAGGATAATGTCTTACTTACCGCAACTATAGCAAGTCAAATTTCGAAGGGTGGGCACGCAGGACTGGATGATATCCTGAACTGCTACCCTTTCGTCTTTTGAACGCCCGCCGATCTTCAACGTCTCCAGAAGTGAGAGATCAAAGACGTGTTTCGTTATGTATTGCTTCACTATATGTAGTTTTCCAAGCGGAAAGTAGCTCAAGTCCAAAAATCCCAAAGAGGGTCCCGTGAATGATGGTTGTACCCCATGTGGGATGTCAAAGGAGTCTGAGTTGAGTATCAGGGTTTTGAGATTGCGAATACGCGCCAGGTAAACGAACGCCGGTCGGCATGCAGTACTGTCATAATGGCCTTCGCAATTCAGCTCGAGGGTCGAGACTGATGGAAGCGAAAGGAGATGAAAGAGAACCAGCTTGATGTCTTCCAGGAATTTTTCCTCGCAGGAACTAGAATGATGAAATTCAAGCTCTATAGTATGGAGTCCGTTGAGCTTGAGAAATGATTGACAACATTCAACGGCATCGTTTTCATATTGTAAATCGCCAAAAGCAAGCCTAAGAGTGCGGACGCGGTTGGCAGTCTCTGGAATTCTATCCAAAAGGTCCGCGAAGCCACGGACCTCCTTCCGTATATTAATTTCAGAGAATATGTGGCGCCGGCATAAGGGAACGGTGGCTTTGCAGATGAGGGAGCAGGCGCGGAGGGAGCGTTTATCGTCGGAGAGGTGGTTGATAACCTCCCCCACAACGTCGTATGGAAGTTTCACAGTCATCTAGATTGGTTATGATTTCAATTTTCAGGAAACAGTAGAGATCGAGCGCATCTCACAATGCTATCTCCAGCAGAGAATCCGTCGGCTCGCGAAAAAAACAAGTCGCTATGGTGGCGGTCAAATATGAAGAGCAAATTTTAATGAGGGTGGGTCAAGGGCGGGTGGCAAGGCCAAGGGCTGGCAAGGGTGGAACGTTTGGACAATGGTCCCTCGTTTAAAATTTCAAATCGGGACAAACAAATAAATGCAGCCAACTTTGCTTCCCACGGTGCCTTTTTCAATAGTTCTTTGAAAGTTCTGACTTCTCGACAGCCCGGCCGTTCTATCGTCATTTTGTGACGTATTTCACCCGGACAATATTCAAAAAGATGGAATTCTTGACGATCACGAGGAAGTATTTCCGGAGCGCTATATTTTAGTCGATTTTAATGGTACTCTTAAACTCTTCAAGAACTCTTCGACAATCGCAGAGACTCGGAGTATGCCTCTAGCTGACTCGGAGAGGAAAGGCAGAAATTGGCGGACTACGCCGTCCCCCCTAACGTCCAGCCGTTCAATATTCAACGTGAAAGAAACTCAGTCGAGCTGTCAATGTAGCTGAGAGAGCGATTCGTCGATCACCTTGCGCATATTTTCTAGCTAACATCGGAAACCACCCTGGCTTGAAGTTCCCGTCTACTCGTATCACATGAACAAATTGCGACGTTAATTTCCCCCAACTCCAGCCAGTCAATAACACATGGGCAAGTGCTGCACGCGTTACGTGCTTATTTGCAACTTTTTAGACAAGATTAGCTCGCTCCCATTGCGGTGACTCTGACCACTGGCATTCATCTTCACATAATATTTCATCCGCTTCTTCATATATCAATGACAGCCCTCCATTATCAGTCGCATCATCTTGATCAAGTCAGCACGTCCTCTCCAGTCCCTGAGACCTTGATTCGCCGCCGTCGGTAGTGAAATTCTGAATGAGAAACTGAAACCGGAGCTCGTGGATAGACAGGATTCCGTCCAAATGAAGCCAACCCTTCCGTGTAAGACTTTAGACAGTTTCGGGGAGCTAGTTTCAATGAATGGTAATGAAGGACCGATGTTTTCTTGATCTCCATCTTCTAAGCATGCTATCAATTACAAGTCAGGCAAATGAATGACGATATCGCGTACTCATTATCAAGCTTAACCTTCACGATCAAAATCCAATCTTACCGGTGGTATACGGATCCGTCTTACTTGATTGAGAGTCGGTAGGCATCGGTAGGCAGCATTGTTGTAAGTCTTGAAAGACGTGCTTTGAAATTTGACTCGGAGAGGGTGCCATTTCAAGGGCGATCGAGATCTGCGTTCACGTTGCTTTAAACTTTTCAGAAGAGACGTACATCTTCCATTCATCCTGGTCGATCCCTCCGCTCGTTATAGCAGGTTCGCGGAAGAAACTTGATGCGAAAATTATGTTTGAAGGGCGATAAATCCAGCAGGGAAGGGCTGAATCTGTGTCCGTTCCACTGTGGTACATCTTCCAGACGGCCCATCCGCTCATTAATTGCGGGAGGCTCGGGGAAGAAACGTCATGAAGCGAAGAGCCATAAAGCTGCCGCAGTTCGCCTATCTTATCTGTCCAAAGGCAAGGTAAGATTAAAAATTGCCCGAAGATAAGAGGCGTATGTCCCTTCACCAAGGCTTACCTAGTCACTATGACAGAGTCATCGACCTCAATACCCCTGGACCCTGGATGGCGCACTGCGCGACACGCGCTCTAGACCCACGCACCAAAGCCGAACGATTGCCGGTGGGGCATGAAGTCGAAGTCGAGTCGATCCTTGTGCAACATATGGTGTGATCTCCTTGATCTTATGACATATGTGGCCATCATTCGGCATCAGGTATCGTCATCGTCAGCGTGGAGCGTTGAAGTCACTTCAGACTCGAGCTCATGGGAATGGTCCCGCCAACGTGAGCACGTCAGAGCCGACTTATTTTAAACGATAGACGCCCCGATTGGCAGTGTGCTGAAAATAGTGGCTTATCGCTGACGATATCTCTTGTGACGCGAACGGCTTGGAAGGAGTTTCAGTCGTCGTTACGTCGTCGTTAAGGCGGCGTGGGTCACCGAAGTGGGTGGAGGTATTTGTTAACTGATGTTGGAACTTGGTAAGAAGGTCTAGGTAACGATATGAGTTACGACGCACTCTATGATTTCGAATACAGAAGCCATTTGGTCGTCGGCTGTATCGGACCGAATGAAAAGTCAGAGACAGCCGCAATAGTATGTTGTTGGCGTAGGATAAGTTGCGTCGTGCAATGCTGGTTCATGGCGTTACTTTGTGGCAAAGGCACGCCTCCTGTGCACCCTGGGTGGGCAATTTTAAAATCCCGGAAGACAAGGAAGATGGAACGAGGTCGGAGGCGGTGCTGATTGCAGATCTTAGTCAATAACCGAGGGAAAAAGTGTCGAGAGAAGAGGGGAGACAAAAATGTACGGTGCTCGTCTGTAAAGCAAAGGGTAAGAGTAGATGAGGAAATACGGCGAATATACTCACAAAGATCACGGTTTCACAAGGATCGCATGGACGTGGTAGCGAAGAAAGAGTGACGTGAGACGCCACGTGATTGATGGCGGACAGTGACAAGCCTATTTCGGGCCTGATTTCTCAGTGAAAACGGTCAGCAACGGGCGGCTGGCACCCGTCGTTTATCTTCTACCACCACCCACGTCTCTCGCACCCTCTCCCTCGACGCCGCCGCCCCCGTTTCTCCCCTCCATGTCGAACCAGCGAGATTCGTGGGTGAAAAACTATGACGACGTCGACTTTGATGTTGCGTTCCTGGCTTATCCCTCACATCTGCAAGAACAGGAGCAGGAAAGAATGTTAGATTCGACTCTTCTCGATTCGACACCGAGCACATCCACTTCTTCGCCGGAACCCCAACATCCTCTCATCGCCGGAGCCTCGCCGTCAGCAGCTCCACCAGCAGATGTCTTGCCTGCGCGCCAGTCGTCACATGGCCGCCCTGTGTTCACGCTGACAGATCCACCTGCAACACAGTCAGCCCCTTCCTCATTTCACGGCCGCCCAACGTACAACCTCTCCGACTCCGTCTCTCCTCCGCTTTCCTCCTCCGACACACCCAACACAACCGCCGTAACCGCCCGTTCTCCCCGCTCCTCCTCCTTCAAATCTTTCGCCTCTTCCCCTCTCAACCCAACCTCTCCCGCCTTCACTTCCCCGTTCGCCCGTCCGGGCTCCAGAGGAAGTGCGCATATCAACCGTATCCCCTCCGAAGACTGCCGTGCCCTCTCCATTGGCGGCTCACCGTTGTCCATGAGCACTGCCGGCTCTCGAGGGTCAATGATTCTCTACAGGCTGCCTGCAGCTGAAGACGGCTCTCTCATGCCACCTATACTTCCACGTGCATCCGTCTATTCCACCTCTGGCGACTCCATCGTCTCCCTATCAAGTGATTCAAAATACCCAGCAGGTTCAATGATGACAGAACGTGGCCTTGTGGCGTATGCGTACGACCCCTCAACCGACGACGATATCGAGGATGACATGCACGATCCAAGGGAGTGGAAGGAAAACGGCTCCATCTCATGGCGAGGGATTATCAACGTCTCCGCCCTCGTCGCCTTGATAGCGGCCCTTCTCTGCTTGTTCATCGTTTACCCCGTCTATCGCGCGTTCACGGACACTGGAATCAATGAGATGATCACCCGCAATACGAGGATTAACGCGACGGGGCAGGCAACCTTGGATTCGAGAGGCCTGTGGGAGATTGATCGTGAGTTAGCCCAATCTCATCATCCGCGTCGTAGCTAACTCTCACGTCCGTCCAGTGCGGCTATAGAACGGGGAAGAAAAGTTTACATGTGCGTATTCCCACTGTCCTTTGTCGGCAGCAGCTGATCGTCATCCAGTACAGTCTGGTTCATGAATGCACAGCTGGGTGAGTCTTATCTCTTTCTGTACCCCCTTCCTCTTCAACTCCCCATTCTCCTCTATTTCGCCCCTCTCCCGCGCATCACTACCCAAAAGCTACTCCTCTTTCTCGCCTTCCAGTCGCTTCCACCACCCGTCTGATTTTATCAATTTCTTCCCACCATTGTGCTCCCACTATCCAAACACTAACGACGTTCTTTTCAGCACTATTGCGGACGGTTACTCTAGCCCAATATCATTACGGACGGTCTCATCTCATCTCGATAACATACCACACTCCTTTCATTTTTTTCATACCATTTTTTTTTACATTCATATCCTCGGACGTATACCATAACTCTTAGCATAACGTATTTACTTCATTCTTTGTCGGTGCACCTTTATATTTGGCTTTATACCTTGATTGGAGAGTAGACATTACTTCATTTACGAACGATTATGGGACTTATTACTTCGGTTCAAGTACTCCGTGTGCAGATTTTCCCCCGCAAGTCAGGATGTGACATGCATAAGCATATCTCGTTAATGCATTAATCCCTGATGATCTGGCGCAAATGGTGGTAGCCTGGTATCTTGAAGGACAGTCACATTCATGTTCACTGATTTATGCAAAACGGCAGTAACAACGTGTAAACTGGCATGTTCCGCGAACAATTTAATAAATCCATCGAGCAGCCTATCGAGTAGTTACTTCGGTCGCTTACTTAGATTTCATGTCGTAGATAGGTCAATCGTAACAATTGTAACAAGGCTATTAACTAGTCTCCCGTAGTCAGCCCTAGGAGGTAAAGGTTGGGACTAATTATAACCGCCGATCTTTGGACTGTGTGCAAAAATAGAACTTATACCTTTGACTCGTGTCGTTTCTCATGAGATCTATTTAAATTCGCGCTTGACTTGTTATCTTAACGCTTGAGCCGCATTGCCTTCCATTGTAGTGGTCAGCGGAAGGACTGTACAAACTAAGCGCTTCCAACTATCAACTCAAACGAGTCTACGGTATTTCTGCTTCTGCGAAGGTGGGTAGTTAAACTGCACACGCCAAATCCACGTAACGTAAGGCGCCATGCTCATACAAGAAGGTGGCACTGTTCTGTAGCTTAGCGCTGTAAAGCCTACGGATCTATGAGGTATTCATCTAAGGAAATGGCATTCTTGACGATCAGAAAAAGCATTTCCAGACTGTACCATGATTGGGTTGGATGTAAGCAGAGACACCCTAGTAGCATTTAACAGTCGCGGAGACTCGGAGTATTCCCCCGGCTGAGAGGAATGGAAAAAATCTGCGGACAATCACCTCATCCCCCTCGATTCCCAGCTCTTCCATATTGAATGTAAAAGAAATTAACCTGATCGTTTCGGACTGCAATCGGGAGAGTGACTTGTCCATCACTCTGCACATCTTCAAGCATCCTTCCCGGTCAATGTCGGAAACCTCCCTGTCAAAAAAATGCCTGGCCTCTCCTATGCCCGTACTGCCGAAGCGGATTGATACATTGATCTCGTTCAACTCCGGGCAATCAGATAACACGTTGGAAAGGGCCTCAATTTCCGTATTCGTTACGTGGTGATTTTCAAGTGTTCGCAGCCAAAAAAGCGAATCATCAACCTGGGCTGTTTCCCAGTACAAAGTTAAGTTGAAAATCTTTAGGAAAGGCAGTCCTGGCATCCCCCCCAACTGGAGAGGAGATAATGCTACAAAAGAAAATATGAGAATATAAATCAAGCGAGATTATAAGGCCGTACTTACCGCAACTGGAACATGTCAAACTTTGAAGGGTGGGCGCGCAGGGGCATATAGAAATCTGCGTGCCACTTGCGGTCACTTGCGGACCACCCGTTCGCAGGTGACCGCAAGTGTCTCGCAGATAATCAAAAAGGATCGCAGGTATCGCAGGTGTCACGCAGATA
Organism: Laccaria bicolor S238N-H82; assembly: GCF_000143565.1. Taxonomy (NCBI): domain Eukaryota; kingdom Fungi; phylum Basidiomycota; class Agaricomycetes; order Agaricales; family Hydnangiaceae; genus Laccaria; species Laccaria bicolor. The sequence goes on from NW_001889900.1 coordinate 169,646, forward strand.
GATAGTCTACTACAACATAGTACTTAGTAAATTTAAACTAAAGAAATGTAATCTTCACTTGAGAACTTAAAATGTGGCCACTGCTATGCGATACGAGTCTGGAATACAGTGTTCAATTTTCTACACAAGAGTTTTAGTTCTTATTTACTCATGCTTACTCGCAAGTTGACCGCAGGCTCGCAAACATCCATTTTGTGCGCAGATTCTCGCAAGTGTGTCTCGCATTGGTCTCGCAGGTGTATCGCAAGTGATGCGCAAGTTGCACGCAAGTGTACGCAAGTCTCGCAATGGATACTAACTCTCGCAAGTGTATCTTAAATGTGTCGCAGGTGTGTCGCAGATGTATCTCAAGTGTACCGCAAGCTGAACGCAAGTGTATCGCAGGTGGAATGCTGATTGGATGCAGGACATCTTGGTCATTTCGTAGAGCAATATATGTCGCCAGTATAATTTATGAATCCCATGAATGAAATGGTTCCAAAATTAGTGAATGTGAGGGAAATGTCATTGAAATACATTGTAAAAGTGAGGGAAATGACAGTGAAATACATTATGAATGTCCCAAGAATTTCCTTCAAATCCGCTGACACCGGTCTAATCGAGAAAATTGGGGGAAACACCGGAATCCAGGTTTTCTGGGGAAGTAGTCGGGAAATAACGAGAGATTTTCGTCGATTTCCAAAGTTGGTTTTCCCTAATGTCCCTCGTTTGGTGTGGAATCAAGTTGGGATGGGAAGAAGAGAGCGAGTCTGAACGAGAGGTGAGACTCCATCACTCGCCAATGGCAGACATTGGCTATTGAGTCCCGAAGTCTCTGGAAAAAAATCGACCACAATCACGTCCGATAAAGAAGGAAAATAGTGGTAAGAAGCCGGTGGCTGACTAGTCATAGCCTCAGACACTGCGTTACTTGTACATTTCAGCATAAAAATGGTCTTAGTACAGACCTATAGGTACAAACCAACAAGTCAGAAAGAATAAGAGAGATTCAGATACGTTAAACTAGAAGGATAATTATGGTGCTCATTGAAGAAATCTCAAGAAATATGAAATCTCAGCAAGGTGCGCTGATGCTCGCAGATGCCCGCAGATACTCGGCTCACTAGGTCTAATGTGCACGCAACTGGATTGGTCTGCACGCAAGTGACCGCAGATACTTCCTTTCGGTTCGCAACTGGCACGCAACCTGTGTCCGCAGGTGTCCGCAGATGGCACGCAGATTTTCCTGTGCCCGGCGCGCAGGACTGAATGATATCTTGAAAAACTTCCATTTCCTCATTCGAAGGTGCGTCGATCTCCAATGTCTTCAAACGCGGGAGGTTGAGGAAGCGTTTCTCCATGTATTGCTTCAGAACGTCAAGTCGCCCTAGCGCAAAGTCACGCAACTGCAAAGATTCTAATGGAGGTCCAACGAAGGATGTATCCATCTCATCTGGCCATGGACTTTCCAAGTCGATCGAATTGAGTACTAGGGCCTCCAGGTTGTGACAATCGGTTACATAGACGTAGGGAAACGGGTAGGGTTCGCAATTTATCTCGAGGGTCGAGCGTGTTGGAAGCGAAAGGAGATGAAACAGAACCGGGTCGAGATCTCCATGGCATATGAATTGCTCCCAACTATCATGTTCAAATTCAAGCTCTAGAGTGTGAAGTCTGCTGATCTTGAGAAGGAGTTCAAAACATTCGACGGCTCCGCCTTCTTTTGTCAAATCACCGAGATTGATCCAAAGAATGCGAACGCGGTCCGCAATCTTTGGACTTGTCCCCAAGAGCTTCGCGAAGCGGCGGACCTGCTGAGAATCTGGTAGATAGATACTAGAGAATATGTAGCGCTGACATAAGGGCACTGTAGCTTTGCAGATGAGGGAGCAGACGCGCGCAAAGGGAGAGTCTATCGTCAGAGAGGTGGTTGATAACTTCGCCCAAGACTTCGCCCACAAGCCTCGTCGTATGGAAGCTGCACAGTCATCTAACAGGGTTGTCATTTCAGGGGACGGTGAAGATAGAGAGTCGCAATCTTTTCTCAAAGGACCTAAGTGTCCTTTGCTCACGAACAACCAAAGACAACCAAGGACAAGTTGGGATGGTGCGCGGCGTTCAAAGCAATTTGCAAATTTGATGACGTGCAAATGATAATCACGTGACCACGACGAATCAAATATTTCAAACACCTTTCAATGGAAACAGCAAGGAAACAGGCAGTTAAGCGAATGACATACACTCTCCAGCGAATGTGCAACGGCGATGCAACGGCGACCCGAGCATGCAGGTTGAAGGAAAGAGAGAGGTGTGGCGAGTGCTCTCGAGTGCTTCCGACAGATCTCGCCAAGACTTACCGGTACCTTTGTATAAAATTTCAAATTGGAGTCGCCCAGGAGTCGCCCATCACATGATCCCATGCCACCACGACGCCTAGAGGACCCCAATCGCTTCCTCCTCACAGTCAACTGCCATTCTCGCGATCTATACTTGGAAGTTGGCCATTAGAGAAGGCAAAATTGTTGTCAGACGCGTCATATCTCGATTGAATCAAGAAATCGCAGCCATCCTGCCCCGTACAAGAGGATGAAGGTGCAACTTCCATACGACGTCGTGGGGGAAGTTATTAAACAGCTCGACGATGAAGCCTCCCTTCGTTCTTGCTCTCTCATATGCAAGGCTGCGTCGCCCTTATGTCAGCGCCAGATATTCTACGAAATTCGTCTTGAACAGGCATGGCGGGTTCGTCGCTTCGCAGACTTACTGGAAAAGAGTTCGCATATTGCCAGCTGGGTCCGCGTTCTCGCGCTTGCTTTCGGCAGTTGGAAAGACGTCGTTGAATACGCTCAATCACTCCTCCAACTCAAGAGACTTCACAGTCTGAAGCTAGACTTTCAACGTGCAAGTTCCTATCAAGGCGACTCGTTACTTGAAGACTTAAAGCCAATTCTCCTACATTTACTTTCACTTCCAACAATCTTGATCGTGGAGTTGGATTCCACGCCGCATTATTACTCCACGGTATATAAATTGTCCGGCGTTTTTCTAGCTCATAGTCCCAACCTGGAGGCCCTGGTAATCAGCTCAATCGAGCTGGAAAGTCCAAATGAAATACAGAGGTCCTTCGTCGGACCTCCATTGAGATCTTTGGAGTTGCGTGACCTTGCGCTAGGAAAGCTCTACGTCCTGAAGGAATTCATGGCGAAACACATCCTCAACCTCTCGCGTCTAAAGACACTGAAGATTGACGGATCCTCGAAAGAGGAAAAGGATGTTCTTCAGTATATCATTCAGTCCTGCGCTCCCACCCTTCAAAATTTGATTTGTTCCAGTTGCGGTAAGCGCGACCTCACTTCTCGTTGATCGTCATTCTCATACTGTCGATCGTAGCTCTACGCCCGCTGCAGTTGGGGGGTATGTCAGGATTGCCTTCTTTAAGAATTTTCAACTTAACCTTGCGCTGGGAAACGGCCTGGGTCGGGAAATCGAGGCACCAGCTGCAAAAACTTTCAAATCAGCACACAACGAATCCAGTCATCGAAGGACTTTGCAAGGTGTTGTCTGATTGTCCGAACTTGAACGAGATTCACGTATCAGTTCGTTTCGGCAATACGAGCGCACATGATAGCACAAAGTTTTACATCAGCATGGCATCCGTTGTTGATTGGAAAAGATGCTTAAGAATGTGTAAGCTGATGGACAACTCACTCTCTCGACCACAGCCTGAAAAACTCAGATTGGTCTCTTTTACCTTCCACATGGAGTCGCTGGAAGTCGGGGGCGATGGAGTGGTAGTCCGGCGATCTTTCCCATTCCTTTCCGCCAGAGGAATCCTGCGCGTTTCCGCATTCCTAACAAATCACAAGCGGCCCATCCTCTACGTCGAATTGAATGAAGAAGAGATGTAACGGATACAGGTTCATACAGTTGGGTTGTAAATAGCACTATGCCGCCCACTCACTCGGTGCCTGTCTTGATTATTCCAATCTCAATTTATTGCCTCAACTGTAGAGAAATCGTGCATATGGGACCGAATCATGCGCTCTCCGACTTCTTGTCAATTGAGTCTTCGCCCTACAGAAATTAATTAAGGTCGATTTTGACGGGGATGGTTCGGAAAGCTCACCCCTGGTGATTGCTTTGTCTTAGGTAAAACATCCTCGAGTGTTTTCTTCCCGACATCCTTTCCAATCTTCCACGCCGCGAATGTGTGTCCCTGCTTGAAAATCTCTTCAACTTCTTCCAGGGACCTACCCACGGTCTCCGGGTACATGAATAAAATGTGAATGAACGCCGCAAAGTTGAATGTTCCAAAAATGAAATAGGTCTTCCACGCTATGGTATTTAGACCGGGTGGAACCACAAAGGCGAGCGCCGTGTTAAACGCCCAGTTACTAGCCTAGTGGGGGATCCTTCAGTAGTGTCATTGCCATGGCGTTGAGCTAGCCCTTACGGTTGCGAGTGACACAGCTTTACCTCGAACTTTGAGAGAATACTAGAGGAAGATTAAAATTCTTCTAGGCTGGACGTTAATGTGAACGAAACGAACGAGTTCAGCTGGGTAAGTCCACGATACCGGTCCCATCGTTATAGCAAAACTGCACACGAAGAGGTATGAACAAACAATGACAGCTCTTGTTGCGGCAGAATTGTCGGTTATAGCCCAGACCCCTTTCCGAGCATTAACACCAGGATTGATAGCAGTCAAATTTTGGAACTTACTATTTCCATTGAGTTCGCCCCAGTGGCCAAATCGCGCTTGAAGCCCGCCAACAAGGAACAGCCAAAAGCCCATGAGAAGAGTACCAGTGAGAAGCATGGGCCTTCGGCCCCACTTGTCGATGTATATGATAGCGGGAACTGGCACAAAATTCTTAGCCTCAATCATGGTGCTCGCTCAAATCATACCGGTGAGGGCAACATTGAGGATATATTGAACAGACTAGGAATCTAATGAGTAAATAACGGGAAGAGTAGCGGATTGAAGGACATACGTCGGCAATGAGGTTGCTGCGACGACCTGTAAGGCCGGCACCTTGGAACACGTAAACTATATAATACCTATAAACATTATTGGGCAATTGTGAAAGACTTCGAAGCAGAACACGTACATCATGACGTTCATTCCACTCAGCTGAGACCACATCTGAATAGACATGCCGAGCATGACACGCCGGGGGTTACCGGGCTTCAGAAGGTCGAGATATGACTTGGCACCTTGTGTGCGCTCGTAGAGCACCTAAACTTCTTCAGAACCAGCGAACGAAACACAACAGAAAGCGATTTACCTGTTGTTTGATTTCCTCATATTCTAGAACCACGAGCTCGTTAGTCTTGTCTCCTCCGCCGTGAAGGTCCGCAAGTACTTGAAGAGCCTTTTCATCTCTAGGTTTGATGAGTGAATATCCCGTCCTGTAAGATGCAACGTCGAAATGCAGACCTGCCTGTGTCAAGAAGGAAACGAGGGCTCTCAGGAAAGAAGAGCATTCCCAAACTTAGGATTATAGCAGGAATCATCTGCAAGCCCCACGGTATGCGGAAGGAGGCTACACCATCGATGTACGAACATCCGAATTGGACAAAATATTGAATGAGAATGCCCCATGTGATCGACCTGAAATTCAAAGTAAGGCGTAAGAACCCAGAAGGTAGACGCTACGGACCATTGCTGCAACGAGACCATTCTACCTCGGATAGCAGGAGCCGTAATTTCCGATTGGTAGATGGGAACGACGGCGCTAGCAAGACCAACGGAGATACCAGAAATAATCCGGCCAACTACGAGCATTCCCCGGTTCTGTATACGTGGTGACGTTAATGGAGAGACAGATTGTTTGCGACACGCACCACCGAAGCACATTGCAAAATGGAGCCCATGACCCAAACTATACCAGCGAGAATTATGGTCTTTTTACGGCCGATTCTATCTGCGAGTTGAGTGACAGCGAGCGCACCCAAAAAAGAACCTGCAGGCATCGCCGCGACAATAGCGCCCTGCGCAGAGGGACCCGGCTGGCAGTCATCTAAGCCTTTTCCAATGGATTGATGTCAGGGAAATAAACACCCACGAAATGGAACTGCTTCAGGTATGCCTCATTCTGGACTTTAGTTAGCCATAGAAGAGTCGACGAGAGTAACATGAACCGTACGTTGAGCACGCCCGACATTGATGAAATGTCGAGACCGAAAAGGCCTCCCCCGATACATGCAAACGAGCCCACCACATACTGAGGACGATGTTAGCGGACCATCTTCGCGAAATCGAAATGCAACATCAACTACACACCGGATTAGAAGCGATCTTCGCGTTGTACTGTAAGGAATGACAAGAATACGAATCAGCATGAGCTATTGGTCAAAGTGGAACAACCCACCCCCATGTCGATACTACAATGTCCAACAACGTATTGTGGGGTAAAGGGATGGGGCCTATATATATGATACGCTCGGCCCCCGCGATGTGTATCATCGGCAAGATGAAAATATCACTGTTCTTGCCAAAATCAGCAGAGCAAATGATCGTGCGACAAAATACTACCTGTGTCATGGGGCGGCAGAGAAGCGAGAGAAGCAGGTCTTCCATCTTCGGCGGGTTTAAGTACCATTGACAAGATACTTCAACTTCCACCGTCGTCACTGTGATACAACTTGATTGAAGCGCCTGTTTTTTTGACTAACATCGATATCACCTCAAGTCACACCCGCTGTGAAAGTTGACAACGTACTATGATATCGTGATGGAGCCCATGGAGCGGTGGTTGGGGGGATAGGAGTACGTCAATTGTTTGTTGCACTTGTGATCTGTATTTCAATCCCCCGCTAAAAAGCCCGCACCATTATCGGAAGCCGCAGCACGTACAGTTCTCTTGCTATTCATATCTGCCGGAGATCTAAACCTTTCAAACAAAATGTAACCGATACCCATACCGTGGCACAACCACTTACCTAATTTTTCCGGAGTGCGGTTGACCTCCAAAAAAGACACGCGCTTTGTCTAATCAGTTAGAGGCTTCAAACTACAACATTGAAAAGAACGTCTTTCTGACCTTCAATCGAGAACTTCCAAGAGTCCATTTTGCTCAAATATTTGGGTAAGGATCAGACCGATCTGGGGTGAGACACTGGGAGGGCAAAAAATAGACGCCCGGGGCTTGATTGGTTTCGGAAAGAAACGAGTCGACCCCGTAAGCTCGAATATAACCTGTCTACCATTGTCGGTAGACAAAGCGAGGTGTACCATGGATCCCGCTGGTTTCTGGAAGCCGTCAAGGTCATGTGGATACTCCGAGGAACAACCGAGGAAAGGGCCCCAAGGAGCCAGCCTGGGGACGTCGATACGAGGTAAACTTGTGCTTCACAGATCATCTAAAGTTCTTGATTGAGTTGGGCATGTACCAGTGTCTTGAGCGTGGAGATGGAGTGAGATAAGCGTTTGAACTGGTAGTTGGGGCGTACTTAACACAGACATGTCAAATCACCGATTTGGAGTGTTGCGTGATGTTTGGATCTCAAGTTCGCAGTAAACTTTGCACGCCAATTTCTTGTCCATCCAACCACTTTCCCTTGTTATTCCCTTGATTTTACGCAAATGTTATCATCCTGATGCCTAACAAACCCATTCAAAGCGGACTTTCAGTCAAATTTTATAGGTGTGCTATATGCACTTTGGGATCGAACCCCAATTTGGTTACGAATCAGCCTTGTGCCTCAAGGCTTCCTTGAGGCCGGCCACGCACCTACTTGGTCCGGCCAATCTTCCATGCAAATCCGGTGTGCCCTAGTCATGTCATCAGCTGGACAACGCTCCAAGCTGAGCACAGCTTACCCACTCCAACTTCACTTTTCGTCGTGAAATCCTCTCATCTTCTCTCATGGCCGACTACGACTTACGACAAATGAGTAGAGAGCCCTCTCATCTGAGACAAACGGACCCAGAAGCAGGGGATGCCATTAATCGCTCTCTCACAAGAAATTCCCATCTCAGCCACGCCAGTCACGCTAGCGCCAGCACCAGGTCTTGGGTTCAGTCGACACAACAGAATCCCCCACCCCCTCCTCCTGTGGAACCTTTCCTCGAAACTTCTTCCATCCGTCCGCCTCGTCCTCTCCCAAACCCAAAACTCCATCCACAGAGATTTCATGCCGTTAACCCCACTGAGGGATTTGACGATGAGGAGGACGAAGAATACATGAACATTGAACCAAATGGGCCAGGGCTGGAACTTGGCTACCTTCACGGCGTAGGGAAAGGCCACAAACTCAAGACGTTTGGCTCATTCTCGCAAACGGATTCTGGAGGAGGAGGAGGAAAGTCATTTGTCGGGGGGTTCGTCAGCGGCATGAAACGAATTCCGCGGATGATGCTGAGGTCCGGAGGAAGCGGCGAGAAGAGGAGGTTCTTTCGCAGAGGACCAACATCCAACACGACGGAAAGTTCTACTGGTATGACCACTGGAAATACTCTTCCGCAATACGCTTCGAACCCACCTACACCTGTAGCTGGGCTTCCGAACGTTAAATATGTTCAGGCTATGGACATGCCCACACCAATGGCACCTAGCACAGAAGTCCTTGCCCCCTCTTTTTCTCCAGGCGCACCCATCCCACGCGTTCGGGGACCTAGCTTCCGAGTAACCCCTCCTTCTGAAAGCATCGCCAACGAAGAAAGCGCGCAGTTCTATGACGAGCATCCGGAACAATATGACAGTCGACCCCAGGTTTATGACCAACAATATGCAAGTCGACCGCAGGTATACGAAGACCGTCCCCTTGACCAGTCACACTTTGTGGACGAAGACGACTCCACCGCTCGTCCCCACACCAAGGGACGTATCCCAACTGTCATGATGTATCAGGACTCTCAAGAACCTCACCACAACGATCCGCCACCTATCCCAATGGTCATCCCATCCCACTCCTCAGCACGTTCTCGCACACATACTCCATCTGCCCACACACCCTCGCGTTCCCGTGCCCATACCCCAACACACACCCCATCCCGATCCCCAGCCATCCCTCCATTGAATCTGGTTCCTACCAGAAGACAAACGGCACAGACGAACGACACTGATCCAAACATCCAATCCCCCGCCGCCAACGCCGTGAGCGGGCACACACGCGACTATCGCAAAATGACTTTATCGCCGTCACCCACATCACGTAACACCGTAATGACAACCGCCACATCCTACTACGACCCCTCATTCACCTCCGACCTCAGCCCCATCGAAAGATTCTTCAAAACCCTCTATCACCTCCCCTGGATCGCGCACGAGCGCGTCACCATCGACTATAGACCAGGCGAAGGCAGCCGCGCCAAACGGGATGGGAAACGTAGGGTCAAAAAACCCATGTCGTCTTGGTACCGCGACGTCATGGCAAAGCGCAGAACCGCCGACCTAGATCTCTTGAGCAGTGGTTCAACATCAATGAGAACCAGCGTAGGAACAAACCTAACACTCGGATCACCCATGTCCCCCGTCTCAGGCCGAAGCAGCAAACGCACCTCTCGCGAGCACCACCACCACCACCACAAGAAATCAACAGGCCATCGACGACACAAACCCCGTCGCTCAACAGAGGGAGAAGAACCACCCAGATCAGCAAGCCCCATCATACCCACTGCCTATCCCTACGCATACCCCTCGTACCCATATGCATTTCCCGCATATATGCCCCCACCACCACCACCACCACCTCCACCTACACACAAATCACCCCGCGGCCCACGGTCGCATCGTCAAGCAACGACGCATCCAGCTGGATACGTGCAGTACCAACCCATGCACGCACCACTACCCCCTCCTGTGCCTCAGACGCAGATGTATGTACTGCAGAGTTCACCTACGATGACGCAGACGAGTGTGGAGGGCCAGATGCAGCAGGGACAGATTTTGTCCCCTGTTTATATGCAGGTTGTTCCGGGTGCTTATAGCCCGGACAATAAGGTGACAAGTCCTCCTCAGGCTTCGAGTGCTGGATGATTCCGACGTAGGCCTTCATGACAAGCTAGATATGCATCCGGAATCTATGTACCACCTTTTATCGTATGTATAATGCAGACTATGTAACCCTGTAATGTAACCGCAATTGATACCTAATCGACTCAGAATTCGAGTTTTTTTCCTCTATCTGCCTTTCATTTATTCAACTCGATCTACACGCCATACAGGACGTATTCAAGATAAAAAGTACACGCAGCATTCTTCTAAGTACAATAATACATACAACGCAAGAAACAGTCAGCATAGAGACAATAGTAGATGAGTAAAAACAACGAGGATAACAAGAATGAAGTGTGATAGCAAGAGGAAGACCTCTCAACGTGATGTGCGTAGCTATTGTAGTTGTGATTGTGGTGATCGTCGAGGGTCACAGAGTTCCCGACGACAAAGCCGAAGACCAAGAAGATCCAGAAGACGCAGAGGTATCAGGAGATCCAGGTATCGAATCAGCACTCGATATCGCATCGAAAGCCGTCGCTTCCACCGCAGGAGGACCATCCGCGGAATCCACAGTCCGATTCTCGCCAAAACTCTTCGCCTTGAACCCAACCCCAAACGAAGCACCTCCAACCCAACTCGTCCTCTTCCCCTTCCCCTCCCTCCGCTCCTCGGGCTCATTGTACTTCCCAAAACCAATCCCGACCTTAAACCGCCTACAAAACGGCCTTCCAACCAATGGTATCCCCCTCTCAACCACCGCCACCGACTCTGGGCGCGCGTCCCTCCCAAGCACAACATCATACGACCCCTCTTGCTTCAAATGGTTCGGACACTGCTCACGTGCCCAGCGGATGTTCACTTGCCTCAAGGCCGGGGTGTGTTTCAGGATCCGCATGGCTGTGGAGAGCATGCTCTCGTCTAGGTATTTGTGGCCTTTTGTTAGAGAGAAGCGTTTTAGAGAGGGGAGGCGGTAGAGTTGGGCAAGGAGCTGTTTCAGTGGTTTCTATAACGACAGCAGCAGGTCAGTGGGTGGGACAGAGGAAGAGAAAACGAGGACGTACAACTGTAAAAGAGGTGGTACACATGAAATGGAAATCCGTGAGATTCGGGCAAGCAGCAAGAATAGCAGTGAAGAACGGTGTATGGTCGCGGTGGGGATCAAACACGTGTGTCCAGATATCCAACGACGTGAGGGCCGTCAGCTTGCTCAAAAGTGGACACACAGCGTCAAGCCTCGTTTCATAGATAGGCTCGCAGGTCAAATCCAGCGTCTCCACCTTTTCGGGATGAGGCAGTTCCGCTAGCTGCTGATACACCCCTATAAACGTGTCCAGCGCAGGAAGTGCAGTCGGGGCAATAGGCATGGGTATCTCATCCGGGGACATCCAGCGCTTAAAATTCCACAAGAATCGGATATACTTCAATTCGCGGTGCGTTTCCAAAAACTTTGATAATGCATTCTCATTGATCAGAGAATGGGGCCCGAGTGAAAAGTCGCTTTGGTAGCCGAAAGAACCGAGTGTGAGTGTGTGCAGGCGCGGCCAGTGGCCCTCTGCGATGCGCTCGAAATCGAACACGCGGGAGGAGGAGGAGAAGCTGCAGATCGCGAGTTCTTGGAGGTCGGGGCAATGGTTCACGAGCATGTCCCAGAACTGGGGAGGGAGATCTTCTGGAACCGGAAATAGTTCTATGCGGAGTGATGGGTAATTTACGTTGAATGATAGCTTAGAAGCGTACCTGACCCTCCCAATCCGTGCCGAATGATGAGTGAGAAGCTGGTGAGGCCTCGGAATTTGAAGAGGCTACTATTGGGGTTCAGAGCCCAGTGCCCGACGTTGGAGAAGACGCTCTTGAGTTGGGGGCAACTAAGGGAGGGTTATTGTTGTAATGTTATTGTATTTACAACAATGACGATGACGTACCGTAGTCGCAGTGAATCCCAGAGACAGTCCTTGGGCAGCTCCAACCCATCCCAGTCAAAAGTGTGCATCGAGGTCAGACCATCCGCAATCTCTTTGATCATATCCACAACCCAACGCTCGTCAAGAGGTTCATCGGGCCTTGGCCACGACAGGTAGTAGTTGGGGCGGACGGCAAGCTTCCGGATGAGCCCGCAAAGGTGTCTTTGCTGGGCCAGCATCGACAGCGTTATTTTGCATGTTCTGCTGGACTTGAGGATGACTGTATCATAAAGAGCTGGCAACAACATCGACCGCAGATGCTTTGACTGATGAAAACTAAGCGCCTGCGCCACTCAACCAAGAAAACGACGTACTGTAAGGCTCATGTTGAGGACATCTGCAGGAGTCAGAAGGTCGACGATTTCACGGACAATGTCCGCTGGAATCGAGCCAACAGCTTCTGCAGTTGATGCAGAAATGAAATCGGGAGATCTGGATGAAAGAGGGAGTTGAAAGAGTGTTTTGAGACTTCGTCGTCGGGTTGATTTTGTTATGGAGTCCCGGGTCTGTTCATTTTGGTGCATTTCGACGACAATGGGGGAGGAGGAGAAAGGCGTTTCTGGGCGCCAGGGCAAGTCGCGACAGCACTTGACCGCAAGGTGACAGACCTGTCTAAGACTCAAGGCACAGGGTCTCCCACGATGCCCTAACAATCTTATCTTATCTTCCCGGTTACGACGAGAACTCCATCATCTCCGGCAGAAACTCACAAGACGACCAGAAATGTTGGTTTAACTGGAGACCAAGCGCCTTGCATGGTAGTTGAAGTTTGCAGAGCACACGTGACAACGACCCCAGTATTTACATCTTGGTATATTCCAGTGTTCAATTCAAGTTGCTTTCCACAGTCGCCCTAAGCGACAAACCAATTGCAAGATCTTCTATGCCACTGGGTGGAATTTCGAGAGAATATTTTTATCAATTCACCTACCAGTGTACTTAGCGGCGTTACTTGGCAACAACTTGACAAGCTATCTCAGCGCTGCCGAAAGCACCGACTAGTATCAGGCGACAGGCCAACGACAGGCACAAACCTATCGTCCAATAGAAATTCCGCCCGATATATTTTAGACGCCAGAAATTTGGCACAACTATTTGGGGGACTTCCTCAGCTTTTTCTAGGCGTCACGAATCCTCCTTCGTTCCCCCGAAGTTTTCCCGTACCTTATATGGCGTCAGAATAAAGGTCACTGGAGCGCTTCCAAACCCATTCTACGCAATGGGACAAGAAAATGACGCGTGCCGCACAATATCAGTCTTGGCACTGTTCGGTGAAACGTCAACAACCTCATGATGACGTCACGCGAGTAATCCGCCTTGAGGGCTGCAAAACGCAATTGAGCAAGGTACATATAGCGAGAAATGCATAATATTCTGCTTACTCCAACAAAAGTCAACCACGTTTCCCCTGACATTCTCTTACCGCATACTATACTCCCTTCCAGAGAGATGAGTCATGATACCCCGAGCCCTATGATCTGACATGGAGATGTACCCGTCGGAGTTTTTGATTTGAAAGTCTTTATTTGACGTTGCACTTCGTTTTCAAAATTAAAGCAATTTTTACCACTGTGAATGGGAGTAAATTGGAAGTCGCTCCAATAGCGGTGACACACCCGATTGTAGTCTGCCTTCAACACGCCCGGAATCAAGTCCATTTCGGTGCCCCATAGCGGCCACTGCCAGAGATCGGATGAGACAAGATGATCATACAACTGTTTTCAATATCGTAGACCTTTTGCGATTTTCCTTCGTCGCATATTTGTACACAAACACCTACATTTGGAAGGTGAGTAGGACAGGGCAGGTACCAAACGGGCGTGGGGCTCACAAAAAATTCACAATTATGACACGGATTGACACCCAATGGGGTTTTGCACCACAGATCAACCGAAGAGAAGGGCGGTGGAGCATATTGAGCGATGAATCACCGTCCGGCCAAGCGCAAAAAGTGCATGTTGTATATAAACAAGGGCGATCCAGGGAAGATTTGAAAACAATTTACGATTTCGCAAACAGCTGGAAACAAAAGGGAATAAGGCAAGTCGTGTTGGATAATCGTGGTCGCTCGCAACCAGCCGTGTCGGGATCTTGTCAGTTCAGCTGTTATATGTTTGAGTTATACCATCGACCTCCAATGCACCCTTCTCGTAGCGACTCGGAGGCATCATACGAGATTAGATTCTGCAACGGGAGGATAGCCAAGGGATTGACATGGAAGTTCTGGACAAACAGTCAAAAAGAAGATAGGACTGTTTGGACGTGAGGAGGTAGCCAATTACCACGTACACAATGCCAATCAATCAAGACGCGTTTACGAACATTGAGTGACAAAGCAAAACATACCACGGATGAGTTGAGGGCCTGACTGGGAATTGAACCCAGGACCTCCTCGAGACGGATATACTCCCTAACAAGGAATCATACTACTAGACCATCAGGCCGGTGAAAGATGAGTGGAATCTTTGTCTGTTGTTTCGCACGAGCACCCTTTTCCTAAGGATCCTCCGTTTCCCATATGTTGCCCATATGCATATTCTACGGCGTACATAGCTACCTATCAGCCAAACCACTTTTCTTCATCGTTCCTCCGTGGTTTATCTCGAAGAGTCCACAAATACGTATACCTCGACGAGGAAATGCATTTATTCTGCGCGGAGCGGACAAAATGTCGCCTCAACGCCCATTTTGTCGAAGATACCAGATGTTGAGTTGTTGTATGTAACTGAAGTACTAGAGGAAAAAGACGTCTTTTGGGCCTGACCGGGAATTGAACCCGGGACCTCCTCGAATGGAAGAACCCTAACAAGGAATCATACTACTAGACCATCAGGCCGGTGAAACTTCGAGCGACTGTGACATACTGATTTCGCAGGGACTGTCAAAGTCCCACCACGAGAATCCACCACTCGAAACCCGCGAACTACAACGTTGACTCTTGGCAAAGCACCTTCTTAACCTCTGTATTCTTTAACCGCGAACAAATATAAAAAGGAATAAGCACAGGGAAGAATAAGTCAGGTCGAATCTTTATTACACTAAGGCTCCACAGAAGGAGAGCAGACATGTACGGTGATGATGCAAGCGTCCAATGGCGAGAAAAGATTGTGGTGGTATCGAACGTAAGGAAGGGGTGAGGAAAGGTGGGGTCAACTAGCTTGACTACGTAAAGCAGAACGAAGGTAATTGAGAGCGGTGGTACGACAGCGTTTAATGCGGTTTAGATGTTGGATTGAGTATATGAATGATTGTACCTTCAGAAGCAGGGGGGGGGGCGGATGGGTTTTCCAAGTGCATGGGTTAATCACGAAGTCCATGTGGTATGGTGTAAGGGGAGTGAAGAAGGTATCTGAGGGTCGTAATGTACGAAACCCCTAAAGCTTGCTTCTCCGGCGTATCCGCGTGGAGGAGACTTGCTTTGCCTGAACAGGGGCTTTAGTTAAACGAGGAATGACAGAGTGCGAAAGGTCCGCAAGCGGACTATGGAAGGCGGCGCGAATGGGTACATGACCAAAACATGCATGTCTCCACGGGGGGAGAGACGAGGGCCAATTAAGCGGAAATACGATACGTATGTGGCAGCAGAGCCTGGCATAAGAAGGCAAGGATGACCATGGTTAATGAGTGAGTGGGATGCGATGATGGGATATGTTTTGAAAGGCGGCGACGACTGGTTGGTTTTGATGGGGCGAGGGCTATAGTACAACGGCACAGCGTGAGATTGGCATGATCCCTTGGAGGCGGACGCAGCTAGCATCCACCCTCGTACTACAGAGAAGTTAGACAGCAACGCCAATGAGTAAGGGCAGTGGAACTTACCAAAGAGTTTTTAGGCTTCTGCCATTTCCAAGTCGTCATATTCACGTCTATCACAATGCGCGTCAATACCTACAACGACGCACTGCAAACTATGAGCAGCTTACTCTGATACGCGTCCAGATGACTGTTGATGTAATCTGCCGTTGGGTAATTTTTTGGATTACAACCGACGTTAGTGCTGCCCTTTTTCTGATACACCCGAACGTAGTCAATCTTGAACTCTGCCGGAAATATCAACGTCGAAACATCCATCGGCGGCCAGTTCGCTGAGTAAAAAATGAATTCACGACCCATTTTCGAAAGATGAAGTGCTCACGTGATATAGCCAGGTTGAAAACAATCGACATGGGCTCTTCTGGAATCAACCTCTGCCCGACGCCACTGCCACTTGAGCCCTGGTCGGGGCCGACAGCAGCAGCTCCAACCCGGTGCGTAGGATTCCCGTCTACCATCCACTGAACATAGCCATCCGACCGGCTGTTGGGATCTGACCAGTATTCGAAACCTGCGAACAAAGATGTCAGCAGAACTACCGACTACGAGCACAGAGACATACCAAGTTTCTTGTAGTTGTTCCCAGAACCTTGGAACATATCGTCCGGAAGAACCGTGACGCCAGACACCGACTGTTGCCTGCCCGTCACCGATGAGGCATAAGCATAAGTTTGTCCAAACGCAAGAGGGAGCACTCACACAGCACTACCGTGATACGTATTCGCCCACGTATTCGGAGCGTTCAAATTTTGCCACTCTTGCGGGGTCGCATTCAGGTAAAGATAATCGGCGGAAAATGGCGCAAATTGGGCACTCTGCGACACAGTCTGACCTACACCGGACACTTTGTTCTTGGAGGCTTCGAAAATATCGATCTCAGGCGCACCACGACCTTTGTTGTACGTTGGGCCTGGATGATCGCCGCCCGGACATGAACAAGCCCTGGCAGTGACATGAGTCTCTAAGGAGAAAGTAGCAGGGAAGACATACGAAAGGCGCTGCCCGCTCAACCAACTCAACTCATAGTTATATTGTGCTCTCGAGCTACCAGAGTGAAGCGCTGCTGCAGGTCCAAGACCGTCCAGATTCGTCTGATTCGGAAATGTTCCCACATCACAAGAGTCGTAGCTAGAATGAGAGAGGTCTGAGGCTACGCGGGCGTCAAAGACGAAGAGTGTGCGTACGTATAAGGCCACATGCCATCCGTAGTCGCCGGGTATCCAGGTCTTGCAAGGTTTCCCATCGTCCAGACTCCAGGCCACTGCAGGTGTGTATGTCAGGAACGACTCGAATGAAAGGCGGGGATAAGAGGATAGAAAAAAAGCATCTATCAAGTGTCAAAACCAAACATTTCGACGTCGCGGAATGTCGGGGACTGAGGACGGTGGGAAGCTCGGAACAACGGGAACGCCACATGCCCCGGAATGAAGGGCTTGACTAGTGGGGGAATAAATGCATCCCTGCAGGGCTGACAAGGCTTGACACCCCCGCATCAAAAAAAGTGCACACGAGCGGCAAAAGACAAACAAAGCATAGAGGGAAAACTCACATAACCTGCAGAATTGGAATCCTGTCCGGGGAGTACCACACTCACTTCGATGTAGCCTGTAGTGAAACAGAATTTGTTCCAGCTCTGAAGCATGCCGGAGCGGTAGTTGAGATTGTGGTTCTGTGCGGCAGTAAAAGGTGCCGTGGAACCTGTACTCGCGGGTAGGTGAGTGAGTAGGAATAGCCGAAACAACACACACCTGGCGTCTGACCGGCAACAGTTGTGTTGGAAGAGTCCAGCGTAATCACCAGCGAGCCATTGCGTGTCGTCACCTGCTGTGGATCGTACCATTCAAGGTCTCCCGTGGCTCCGTACCAGAGATCGACGGCTTCCCAGAATGGATCGTCACCTGTGAAACAGGTCAGTCAGACAGAAAGGAGAATGTTGTAAGACTCGCCAGGGTAAAACGTTCGACCGTCGACGGTGAACTCATCCGAGAACACGAGTTCATACTGGCTTCCGTCAGTGCCAATGTGTGTTCGTGCAGAGGCAGGGGTTTCTGCGTCGATAATCTCTGGCATTTGGAACAGTACCGGTGATTGACCTGCAGACGCGTAAGCGACGAAAGGTGCAGAAGAAGAGCAGACGTACCCGTTGCATTAATCCTGATATTCCCATCAATGGCACTATTCCTCGCCGCATTCCGATAAAACGTTAGTACTGGATAAAATATAAAAAGAATGAGCAGCCCGAGAACGAGCAGCAGCAGCACCGCAACGTTCAAAATGCCTCTCCACGGAAACTCGCCCTTGTCCCCCTTGAATCCACCCTTACTCTTCGGGTCATGAAGATAATCCTCCGCATCCGGTGGCTCCATTTCGTCCGACGCTGGATCGTACGCATATGGTACCAGCCCTCTGATGGTTGAAATCTCGCTTGGGTACTTTGTGTCGGACTGGAAGGACACGACCGAGTCGCCTGATGATGAAACCATCGAGTTGCGTCGCGAACTGAACTTTGGTGGAAGCAGTGAGCCTCTTTGAGTCTCAGGGTCGTCTGCGAGGCGGTAGAGCACCATGGAGCCGCCGCGCGGTCCTAGACTTGACGGGAGGCCGCTGGAAGCGACGCCTAGCCCGAGACCTGCCATTGTGGATGGTGTAAAATTACTCCCAGGACTTCGGCCTTCGTCGCGGGATTTTGAGAAGACGAAAGGGTGGGTGCTGCTGCTCCTGGACACGGGGCGAGATGACGCGGACGACGAGCGCGTAAAGGGGTTTGTCACTGGTGGGGTCGGGCTGAGGGGTGATGTGAACATCCTTGACGACGAGCGTTGTGCGTCGGGTGGAGGTGAGCGGGGAAGGAGTTGGGAGTCCTCGAACGGTGTCGTCGCCTCCGAACGTGATGGCGGAGGGCTACGTGCGTCGTTGTACTCGACGTATTGAGCCCCACCTGCAACGGTGGTATTGGGAGGGGCATGTCGAGATGTTGGAGACGTGGGCTGGGATTGCAATGAGTTCGCCATATGACAGCCAACGACGACGACAACAGCGACGACGATGAAGGGAAGGTGGAAGACGTCGTCGTCGACGACGACGAGGAGGGAAAAAGTGGTGTTCTATTTCCAAATACGGAGGCATCGCCGGTTCTCCGGGTCTTGCCGTGTTTTAACTTTCCGAATCAGGCTTCAGCTCCTTTCCTTAATCTCTCTAGCAGAAATTAAAAAGCTTTTTATCCTTACACTAGAGAAGCGTCCTGATGATGGTCTGGAAATTCCTTTCCAAGTCGTCGACTCGCCTCGAGCGTTTGGCAGATTGCAGAGCACGAAAACTTGGCTCATTAGCCTGTCATTATTGGGGGCAGGCGGCAATGTGACGTTGAAAACTGATAATTTGCACCAAGGCAAGACGAGTGCGCGCGGCTCATAAATTATCGTAGAGAGGGTGAGGAGGGCACCTTGACTATTTGAAGCGGATCCCGGCCAAGTAAACAGCGTTTGCATTATTCCATAGTGACTCCTCTGTTATTCCGGAGGTCGCATGCCCTTCATGTGACGGTGATTGTATGTGCTGTGCATCTAGTAAGCTAGTTGTACGTTCTGGCGTGTTTACGAGAATTTCTACTCAGTCCGAGTGCTCACAACGACCTGAGCATTTCAACCTTGACTACTTACGCTCAACAGAAGCTAATAATAGATTCAGTGATCCAATCACCCTCACCACATGCTCCATCTCCCTCTGAATTTCCACTGCGTATTTCCTGGTCAGAGCGTGATTATCTAAATTATTTAATAATCAAAAATGGAAGATGGAGCAGAGATGGAGATCAGAAAAATCTACATGCAAAAAGCAGAAAAGAAAACAGAAAGTCTATGCTCCAGAATGTCGTGTAAGTATGTTGAAAAAATACTGGATAGCATTCGCCTGAACTCCTGAAGCCGCCGTTTTCTTGGTACATATCAACTATGACCAGTTCGCCGTTTGGTTCTCGGTGCTTGCAATTTTCGGCAAAGCCGGTTCTGTGGCAGGCAACCTTGTGTTCTGTTCCGCTCCCGTTATATACATTTTTCAAGCATTTCTCCAACGAGCTGATTGGGTGTACGTGGGTTCTTTGGGATTCTTTTTGAGATGAGGCATGGTCTTGGAAGATATATAGTTTGGTTGGTAAGTTGGTACGCTAGTGAAATACAATGTAAATATTCAATCAAAAAAAATGAGTGATGAGGGCAAGATGAGTGGTTGTCAAACGGAACAGGTCAAGAACAAGTACATACACCACCATTTGTTCAAAATGCTGATGGGATCTGGCATGAATCTCCGCTTGACAGATTACTGATGGAGGTCGCCCTGGCATGGAGGGCAGGTGTGTCGGAGCTTGGGGCGTAAATGTTAGAGCCAGCGGCTCGACACCTGACCCACAGGTTTTCAACTCTGCTCAGGAAGACCTGTACCGCCAATTTTCTTCGGGCGACGAAATGATGTACTTGAGATACAAATTATTCATAGTAAGATAATAAAATGATACATTGAGCACTTCCAAGTTCTTACAGGTAGAAAAGACACGGAATCCTGAGCTCAACATGAAAAGGCCCGTGCGAGAAACTCTCCAAAATTTCCCCAAGTCGTTTAAACTCCGCCCTATGTTTGGTTATTTCCAAACTTCAACCAGAACCAAACTCACCTTCCTCTCCACCACAACCGTCTCTCGCCCAGTTGCTTGCTTGCTCCCCTCATTATTTCTTGTTTTCATCTGTGTTCCACTACCAAGTGGTCTGCGCCCCATGTAATCCTCCTCATGTTGTTCCGTTGGTTGTCCTTGTTACCCACCCGTGCGTCTGTGCGCGGTCACCACCTGTCACTGTTCTGGGCTTTTGTTCCTGCCCATTGCCCCTTTGTAGTTCCTCCCCGACAAGTGGCCACTTGCTAATACTGACTCTCCTGGACAGGTTCACTTTCGCATGCGCCACGTAGCGGCAGCCGCAGTAGACGCGCGCCTATCACCATCATCAAACCCAAGCTTGGCTCTCCAGACAACGTCTCAACGTGGTATCCGCCCTCCGCTACCCTCCTCTCATTCAACGAGCCAGAGGCTCCGCTTTGACGTGCCTTGTTTGTGGTTGCGCATTCGGCGGACAGCGCAAAGGGTGGTCGGGTGGGGG
The DNA here is from genome assembly GCF_000143565.1 of Laccaria bicolor S238N-H82. Classification (NCBI taxonomy): domain Eukaryota; kingdom Fungi; phylum Basidiomycota; class Agaricomycetes; order Agaricales; family Hydnangiaceae; genus Laccaria; species Laccaria bicolor. Next base: position 190,487 of record NW_001889900.1, read on the forward strand.
AATGTTTTTTGAACGGAAGAGCAGACACAGGTAGTAATTGGAGCTGCCTCATTTCTCACATCCTTCCATACACCCTATACCTTTGTACTATGCAGCCTGTTTATAATCCTTGCTTATGAAAATGTGGCCAACGTCATACTTCTCCTTGCCCCTTGTATTTTATGGACTAAATAAGAACATGAACACCTAGTACAAATATGGCCAGGGAGAAATATTGAAAATATAGTGAATTTACGTAGGCTGGGCTGCCAGCTGGTCCCCAGCTGCCCCAGACAGGTAGTGCCAAGATCGACCTGGGCACACCCTGCTATTAGTCGGATTTCGATCATGGTGTGGACTCGGATCATTATTGCCTGACAGGTGGGAAAACATGCCACACAGGGTTTGACTCTCAGGTTTTTCTCACATGCCTGTCATTTGGCGGTGTAGCCTTCAGAATCATATGAAATGTCACTGGCCTGATGGTCTAGTAGTACTAGTATGATTCCTTGTTAGGGGTTTATCAGTTTCGAGGAGGTCCTGGGTTCAATTCCCAGTCAGGCCCGATCCATTCCTTGCTAAAGTAACTTTTTATCGTTGCCCCCTTGTCACTGTGGGCTTATGTTCGTAACCACGCGTTCTGATTGATTAGCTTTGTGTCACTGCACGCGGTAATTGGTAACCACCTCGTGACCTCGCGTCCAAACAGTCATTTTTTTCGGCTGACAACCCTCACGTCAACCTCTTGATCCTCTAGTTGCAAGAATCTGGTTGTGTAGCTGTCTATGGAAAAGCAGCGTCCGATGCACATTGGACTCCAATTCAAATCTCACAAGAATGCGGCATGAGCAATCAACAGCGTCGAGCGACAAAAATCTTTGTTGAGTGTATCTTCTATAGTTGTTCTGGTGAGGCTGAAGTTCTCACAAATTGCGGTAAAGCGATGGATCGAAAGCAATCTTCCTTGGTTTGTTTTGCTAAGGGCAGTGGGCGATGGTCTCTGGTATGTTATTCATGAAGCTGATCAGCGTTGGTGAGGGGCAAGTGTTGACTTTTTCAGAAGAACTTACGTACCAGGACGATACACGAAAAGCGCGGGTCTAGAGCCGACTACTTGTCATCGAGAAGATACGTGACGTCTAGCCTCTGATCCTTTTTGTTCAAAAAGAAATTCATTCGAAGTCGCGAAAGCACTCTTTGCTCCTTGAGCAGTGCTCTGTCAGCGCCCTTTGCCCGGCACAGAAGCTAGCTCGGCGGTCCCGTTGACCTCGAATTTAAGGCGGAAAGCCTTCCTCAGTGAACGTTGGATTCACTTGGGTCGCGACGGGAAGGGATAATCCTAAGTGTCAATGTCAGCTGCGCTCGTTCTGTCTGCCGCGCTGCTTGTTGGGTGGACTACCTCAATACCCTCTCTGGACTCTCGTCCCGAGATCCATTTCACACCAGATCAAAATCGTCTCTCCAGCTTCCGTTTGGAACGTTCACATTCCGTTATACGACTGGCACTCAAAACGATAACGCCGTTCGTTTTCCAGGCTTTCCTTCTTCAAACGAGGGACTGAAGTCTCATGGCCGCTCACAACTCACGTGAATTTTCAACCATTCCCTTCCAAGATTCTTAGTTTTTGGGGTCCAGAGGTTGTTTGATCGCCTTTCTCGGGACTGATAAAGGCAAGGGCCTGGTAGACTACGGTCCTGCTCAAACGTGTGTATCCACGATCGTACTTACAGGCGAGATACTTTGCCTGATTCTATTCACATCGCTCTATGAAGTTGTTCGAACTCCACGGACGTCAAAAAATCCTTACGCTGGTGCCACAGGAGCACATGAGCTTGACATGAGCGAATCTGGCGATTTTTTGTCATCCTCACCGATGCTTTCATTTGATTGCGTCGTTCGAATTCGATTCACGGATCGAAGGGAGGTCCAGCCCCACCGAATGTCGGCCGATTGTCCACCAACTGCCGCCAAACCGCCTATTTCTCCTTAGGTCCAGGCCGCCCAGTATGATCAGGAACACACTGCTTAGGAAAGAAAATATTTAAGTGGGTTGTCTTGGGATGGACATCGGGAAGCGGACATGGGGTAGTTGAAAGAATCATAGCTGGCTTTTTAGGTGCCTCTGAACCGTCGAGTCCGTGAGGCATTAATAGGACAGTGGCGTTAACCGTACTGATTGCTCAGTCTAGTTCCTCGAAGAGGAAGATCCCGGATCTTGGTCCATTCCCTCTGTCGTGACAAGAACATCTCTGATTCTAAAGATGTGTATCTGTTCTTATCTCGAACAATCAGTTGGACAGTGGAGATCGGTCAGCTGGGGTAATTGGGGTTCAACCGTCAACGCTTCTGTGAATGGTGCCTGACGCCCTAGAAGTGGGGATCTATATTTACTACCGCAACCCATGAACAAAACCGCAGCGAAAGTGACGCACATGCTCCTATGGTTCCTTGTTTGCATAGATTTGTCCAAGTAAGACTCATTTACCCACAACACGACACCTGCACCCGAACGCCCATCTCGCTGTCCGCCCTTCACTCGAAGCTTGGAATTTTACTATACCATTCAAGGATCCATTTCGCATCTAAGCACACAATGTCTTTCTGGGATTGGACCGCACGTATCGAATGCGAGAAATACGAGCTCGGCCAGAGCTACACCGTCATCGTCTTCTTGGGCGAGGTCCCTAAAGATCCAATGGATTGGCTTATCTGCCCCCAATTCGTTGGCGCACATCATGCAATAGTTGATAGCGGTAGTGGTGGGAATAGGGGTCCTGTACTCGAGGAAGGATTCGTACATCTTTCCACTGCAATTGCGGAGCGAAGCCATTTAGGATCATTGGAGCCCAGTGCAGTTGAACCATATCTCAAGAGAAATTTGAATTGGAGGGTGCAAAAGGTTAGTTTTTTTCTCACTAACGTCAATTTCCGCGTTGAGGTGACTCGGAATCTAGAAGGATGAGTCTGCTGCACAGCTCAACTCGTTGGAAGTTTGCATCTTTGCGACGCGCATGATCCATCCTCCTGATTCTGATTTTCCCGTGCCTGCTGAAAAGCGCCGATTTGGTGCCATCACTCACGGTCGCCAAGGGGGTTGTAGGTCGTTGTGATTTGAGTGAGCTGTTGGGATGTAGATTTATATGTCTGTTTGCCTGCTGGAATACTGTAAAATATTCACCGACGATGTGATGGGCGTCTTCGCCGTCCTAAGCGTCCTTTATAGCGATTGGTGGTATGATGGGGAAGGACGGGCTAGAATGGTTTAGTTAACAGCCTGAGAGACTCTTAACGGCGTCAAAAAGGGACTGTCGAGACGAAGATTCCATCAGGCCAAGCGGTTTGAAGGGGAAGTGGACTGGCGATGATCAGGGATACAATGGAGAGGAGGATGGATGTTATGCAAAATTTATCAGCCAAAAATGGCCAAGATGGACGTCCATATATGATATATCACTGTTCATGCAATGGAAAAGACAGTGTGTATGTTACGCTGCGTTCCTGGAATAATAATACAGGGGTAAATTTTCGAAAGGGATTCCTGCGGCTGTCACGATTTCACGCTTGTCACGGTCACCTGATTTTTCGCACCTCTCCCATCTTCCAACATGTCCTCTTCCAAATCTCGCGTTTCCAACATGGAGATGGCTTTATTGCTGGCGAAGATTAATCCAAGTTCAAATACTCGCTCCTGCACTCAATGTACACGTCAAGTGCCGAAGACCCAGCTCCTCCTGACTTGCGAGCAGTGCAGGGACAAGCAAAAACGAAAAAAGGCTAGGCGAAAGGAAAGACAACTTGCAGGCGATGCTGGGCCTATGTCACTGGCGAAAGCTACAGCCATTATCGATGAATACGAGAGGGAGGAGGCGGCAAAAGCAGCGAAGAAACCGTTGAAGAAGAAGAGAGAGGATTGGGACGAGATAGAGGTTGAAATGGGCGAGGATTGGGATTCTATGAAAGAGAGGCTCAAAGCCGAAATGGCTGCAGGCAAGGGAAAGTCGGGAGAGAAGCGCAAAGCGGCGCCATACGGCTCTTTGTATGCAGCTGGGATAGCGCATGACCGTACAGCGATCGCAGAGTGCATGGCCATCGTCAACGCTGCCCATGCTAACGTGTCAAGTCCTTCCCTTTCTGTGCCTTCTCCCCGCCAGGAAATCATGGAGCCGCTACTGAAACGTCAGGTAAAGTTGTTTCGTTTTTCGTCCCTTGGATGTTCTCTCAATGTTGCTCTTCAGAAAATTTCGGAGATGGTACCACCCAAGCTATCGGATATCCCAAGCATCGCGTCTTCTTCCAAAAGCAAGGTCAGTTTCTTTGTGGGCCCCCGTTGTCCAGTCGCTTGACAGTCCCTCTTCCCAGGATTCCATGAGACAGAACACGACAGCTCCAGCGGATCAAGCGACCTGCGACAAGAAAAATCCCGAAAGGCTACCCAAGCCTCGAGTAATAAAGCAAGCTACTTTGGGGAGTTATTTTAAACCCAAATAGCTATCTCGACTTGTACTTATTTTCCGACATCAAGAAAAGACAATTGTTCGTGTTTCAAATTCTCTGCAATACAAACTACTTTGACGAAGCTGCGGCGTAATGAATATCATCGAATACAAGTACAGATTTCTTAGGATCACTTCTTTGACGTCCGCCCAACACTTTCATTCAAACACCGTTTAATGATTGCCAGGGTGCAATTCGCGACTCCCTCCACGACGACCATGAGTGATCCCGCTGTGGCGATTAGTGTTCCCAGCGATGGGGAAGGCTGAACCACGTGGGTAAGTCAATGGGGTCGAGAAGATGCTGACCTCCAAAGAGGGGATTTCAACAGGGGTAATACCGTCGGCCTGTTGAGGAGTAATTGCAAAGTCAGATCAATATCCAATGGATGTATGTTCACGAACCTTAACAGCCCTCCAGTGCAAATCCTTGGTCAGGTAAGGCTCAACAACCTCCGCGTCCAAAGACTCCAATTTTCCGTATTGCAAAATTCCGCGACTGAGATGAACGAAACCCTCCTCGACCAATTCCGCTTGATTTTGGCAGTTCTGGCAGTGACTTGCGGCACTATTGACGAACGCATGGTGAGCGCCGACAAAGTGGGGGCTGGTGATGTATTCTTCGGGTTTTTCGGGAACCGAACCCAGGAAAAGCAGGACGGAGAAGCTCTGGCCAGTCTCAAATTTCTTGAACTCGACGCGCGCAGTCCAATCCCGAGGGTAGCCGTGGCCCGCGTGCTGAATAGTTGGGTGATGATCGTCTGCAGAGGGTGCGGAGGGTGCAGCGGCTGCGACGGGTTGCTGAGCAGCTGCGGCGGGCTCCTGAACAAGTGCGGATTGAACGCCGAACACTGCGCTCCCGTAAAGCTTGTTGACGATAGCGGCGATGGCTTTCTGAACGGCTGCAGGGTTAGATGTATCGAGGCCGTTGAACTCAGGGTACGTGTAGCCGAGTTTCGTAGTGTCGGGAACGCCAGCAGAGGCCCAGAACGCGGTTTGGGTATGGTAGAAAGGCGTCAGGTCTGATTATTAAATGAGATCAATAAATTGGTGAACCGAGGCATTACATACTCGTGTTCGTGTCAACGGTAGAGTTCGCGGGAATGGTGAGGGTCCCACGTTGGGAAGGACCTGGTGTGACCCAAACACCGTGATGGAGTGCGCTCCAAAGAGAGAGCAGCCTGTCAACGTTGCAGTGATGCAAGAAAAAGATGGGATCGAAGCCTATAATATCACCATGTGAGTTAGATGCAACTTTGGCGCAAAAGGAGAACCTTGCCTGCGACGGCTGGATCGCCCATTTGTCCGTTACCTCCGACGTAGACGTGAATGCCATCGTGAATGGCTTCGAGACTGTTACTGGTGCTTCCGCCATCGCCAACCGTATGGTTACTGAAGGCGGGCCAAGTGGTGACTCTGGTCAGCAGATTGTAAGTGTTTGAGCGAATATTGGACTGTGCATTCTTCAAGACCCTATGAAATAACAACATCTTAGTTGGGTCATTTTGAATCGATTAATTAAGAACATACAATCTCAGCCTTGCAATGTTATCGGTGGCATCGGGCTGCAAGCTCGTGGGCTGCCTGAGAGTCGTTTTCCAGCCACTGTAAGGTGTGGGGAAAGAAGGATCGATTGGGTGGAATGTATAGTGATAAAGAGGGTTAGCAACGTCTTTTTTCTTTCCGTCATGACCAGTGATGGACACCGTCTGTTTGGCGATCACTTCATCAGGTGGTACGGAGTTGACTGCCCAATCCCAGTAAGGTTGACGAAGCGTAGTCGCAGCTGCCTTCCAGGCCGCCTGATCGACTGTGTAAGTTGCGGCAACCTCTTGTGCGCGGGTCCACAAAATTTGCTTAGATATGCCATTTAGAAGTTAAGAAATAAGCGCGTAGTTTAAAATTACCTCAAACGCGGAAACATAAGGGCGATGCCAAGTGGGGAAGAGAACCGAACCGTGAGTACAGTATCCACCCCAAGTAGGGTTCGGGATACCAGTCACGCCATCCCAAGGGATATACGGCAAGCCGTGAATGCCCCCGACTTGGAAGAAAGATTGGAGAGCGGCCTGCGACTCTTTCGTATACATAAGCTCTGATGGACATGCTGGGCGTTAGTTCGCTTATTCAACCAGAAAATGTCTTTCGACGTACGGAGAGCTTGGATGTAGAGCGAGAAATACTTGTCATGCTGGACGAACGTTCTGATTTCGAGGCGGTTTGGAGCACCTCCACCAGGACCAGAAATGACGAAGCGAGACATGATCGGCAAGTGTAGGCTAGATAGGCAATGTAAAGGATGAATTCCTTGAGAATAGGATGGACACTGGCGCGTCTTTATATGACTGGAAGAGTATACTCTTGTTTGGCTTGTCGTCCCATTGTTGGTCCGGTTAAGGCCTTACCGTTCACGTCAGGTGGTGCTTGGGGTGATAACGACGAGGTATGCGAAAAGTCTGGAGTCATGGGTTGTACTCCCAAAACTTGGTACCTGATCATTACCAGAGACAGATCAGAAATGGATGCGACAGCGAGAATGAAACATCTTTTGATCAAGATAATTGAGCGGGTGACCTCAGCGCTCGCATAGCTGCAGTGCCTTCAAAATGCAGGGCTGAGAATGTTAATGCCTCATGCACCGTTTACCACTCAAATATGCCTCACACACCCGATCGGGAAATTTGACTTTAGGGCGCAGATGTGGGCGGCGGCTGTTGAGTGGTCGATCAACAGTTGGAGAGGCAATTTTTACCCTCGGACCGTGAATGTCGCTCCACTTTGTGGGTTCGACGGTTCTCCATTGATAGGGCACGTCCTTGAGCGGCATTCCAATCAGATGTAGGAGCCATGATAGTACCGGTGGCGAGGGAAACATAGAAGCTTCTTCTCTCCTTCCAGTCACAGTGGTCAAGGAACATCTGGGAATCTGGCAAGTGCACGAAGTCACAAGTGCTTCGATAAGAATCTGGGAAACGCCGGTAAACACTTCTAAATCCCTGTCGTGAATAACAAATTCGTGGAGACATATGTACTCACTGTTGAACAAGTTAATGTCGAACGTTCAAACGTTCGCGAGTCGCTCAAACTTCACAAGAGGCGACCAAGTGATGTGTCACTTGAATTTTTTTGTCACATGTCAATCTTGCTTCAATCACGATTATCGATCATGAACCCGGCTGATATCTGTACCCGCGGCGATGAGGCAATTCATGAGAAAAAGAGCAAGAAATTCGAGATGGGGTTTTCAGTCTTCCGAACACTCTATTCTTGCGATGTTTCCCCATGGATTCATGTGACTTCATTCATGGTTTCTAGAATCATGGTTTGCAGCAGGGTCTTGGGTCTTTATTCGCCAATTTTATCAACGCTTCTGAAGATCGTGATACACCGTTATCTTGGCACGGGCATTTACACGTCAGCCCTAGGAGAAGCTTGACGAAATCCGACCAACTGGTTGACCGCCTTCGAGAAATAATTGTCGGCCGCCAATTCTATTTCCAAAGTGGCATAGACATCTATGCTGTTCAATGTGTATAAGTATTATTTGTTGACGCGTATTTTCATTTCCGTCGACGCGTATTTTTCTTCGCCCCGCGTATTTTTCTCAACCTCTGCGTATTTTTTCACATCCTGCATCAGTAGCCTGACCATTCATCGGGCATTGCCGAGCGCTGATGAATGACCAGTGTGTACGTGAATCCGAGTCAAGCCTCCTTCAAATGAAACCGGAGCTTCATGTATCTATGTCCTAAGGATGAACTTTATGATAGAATTTACCCATATGCCGCATGGCTGTCAACGACAAACACTATAACGCATCCATTTTGCGTCTTAGTAGTACTTACATGAATAGTCATTAGCACAGTGCAATTTCATTGTTTGCAGCTGCATAGCGACAGCTGACACTAAGAAATGGACTTCGTAATCTTGAAATGGCCAAGTTAGACAGTACGTTACAAGTACGCTTACATATTGCTTACATAGACGTCGCCCGTCCACGTGACGTCAGGCCGGTCTGGTACCTCAGAGTCAGACTCGAAGAGATGGCCCGAGCACACAGGCACAACTGAACGACATAGAAACCCATCGCGCCATCACAGCCCATGGTTATGGGCTAGGCCTCGTCGTTGACTTCGACGATGTGCTCGGCTCTTGTCCTCTGTATCTAGTGTCGATCAGACCTCCGGGAAGCCCAAAGCAGGGTCCAACCAAGACAAAACGCGTCAAGAAGCGCTATGGAAAAATACGCGTCACCGAAAAAAAAAACGCGGAGCCCAGAAATAATTACGCGGCAACAAATAATACTTGTACACATTGAACAGCATAGACATCAGTAGAATAGATAAAATCAAATTTCTCGCGTTTCCCGGTACTTATAACTTGCTTATAACAGCTTTTGGTTTGGTAAAAATTTAACGGAGAAACAGGCCAACTGCGCACGCCTACAGCTCGACGAATCTCGCAAGCTCAACGACGCGACGAAATAATATTTGGTCGCGCGGGTCACAGGTCATTGTACGACGAATTGATTTATTTAATACAGTAGACAAACAGTAGAGCCAATGAAGTCACGTCAACAACTCCTGGTAAAGTAGATTCGAATGCGTTCTTCAAGCGTTCTTCTGTACGTCCTTACAAAGGACTTTTCTGGATTTGTAGAAAAACAGTTATGTATTAAATTTGATGGTATGATTGCACAAGTCAGGTTACCTTTTTGCGTCAGTACGCTCAGCTGGCTCGCCTTACATAAAATTATATTCAATTCCCAAAAAAAAAAAAAAAAGAGTATCTATGGCTCCCCATCCAAAAGGTCATCTCTCAAATTCACAGCTTCCAAGTCCGAGATCTGGTTGATCCGATACAAATATGTGCGATCCAGTCCTTTGGGCAAACCCCTTAAACAAGTGGCGATATCAGTCAGAGGACAGGGACCGTCAATGACAAGATAAACGGCAAAAGTTGCTGTTGCGTTGCTATCAGCGGATTCTTCTCCAAGAATGGCTTCGGCATCAAGTTCACGGAAGAAATTAACATTCCACCAATCGAGAACCTGCGCCAGGCGACGTTGCGGCGAATCAGAGCCCACCGCAAACCTTTCTGGATCACGTAGGGTATCTATCTTGTCGTGCCAGCCTGCTGTAGATTCCTGTAGACGAAGTTTCCCTTCAGACCATCAACCAATCTGAATAAAACAAAAACCGACATAATTGAATCTCGCCCAATCCGCATAATTAAGACCACGCGTGAAAAGTTGTCTGGGCTCATTCCAACGAAACACACCCTCCGTAGAAATAGAAAGGATTTTCAAAGTCTGGACGTCTTTATCCGTCGCGGGTGGAGGTTGACTCAGAGCGGGTGATCTCGACCTCACCCTACTAGTCCGCGCTATCGACTGCGACCTCGACCTCGACCGGGAATGAGCGAAAATGGGGGGTGGTACTATGTCGGCCAAAATTGGAGATAAACGTTGCTCGCCTAATTCTGACTTTGATCTTTTCTTGTCTTGCGAAGGGGAACGCGAAGGAGCCGTCCTACGATTCGACGTGCCTCTGAGGCGGGTAGGGGAAAGAGACGGAGAGCGTGTGCGCTTCGGTGATATATGGAGGAGGGAGGAGAGTGGGGGTGCGACTTGAGCAAGGAACGATGAATCCAAATACGGAGAGCTGGGTTTGTGTGCCCCGGGCTTGGACAAGCTACGACGTTGATTCACAGTGGGATTCTCTGGATCTCGCGGAGGAGAGGAACGGGGAGGAGCTTGAGGGTAAGAAGGATATGCCCCGAATGACGCGGTTTGAACGGGATGCTGCGCAAAAGAAGTAGGGTATCTAGTGGTTGGCTCGTACGATCGTGGCTTGTCAGCATACGATGGGCTGTAGGGTCGTGGCGGTGGAACATACACATATCCTAATTTTTCTTGGGCCCACCCCAAAACCCGCTGTTGCCAAGCCCGATCCATCATGTCGCCGTAGCGCCTGAATGTGCTGACTATGAGAAGGAAATATATCAGACCCAAAGAAAAGACAACTGTGATGGCGATTCTGGGACCGAGTGCGTCCCTCGGCGATATCGCATGAATGTTGACGTCCTCAGATGTCCCAGTTCGCCAGACGAACGACATGATGCAAAATATGTAGAGTATCATTGACCTTGCGAGAAAATGGGTTAATGATGCCGAACAATAATGAGAAAGAAAGAAGCTTTTTTACCAAGCTAGCCACGTCGCAGGCATTGCAAGCATAACCCAGACGTTCCACCATATACCCGTTCGAGTTTTTTGAGCTTCCTATCAAACTACCAATTCAATAAGTGACCGTCGTTGAAGCATCCCGCTACATACCGTTGCCCACTCCGCCGCTTTATACGTCTTCCGCATCGTACCAAACCTGATGATGTAGATGCAACCGTACAGCAGGCTCATAAGAGCACAAACAAGTGACAGCAGGGCCGAATATCGCGTGTATGGATCAGCAGCCGCTACGTCAATTTGCAAAATCGTCAAGATGGCGCTATACGAGAGTTGTATCAATGAACCCAGTTAACAAAAGTCTGTATACGCACGATAAGAGCAAAACCGATATAATATTAAGAGTCTTCCATTCTCTCATTAACGAGTCGATGAAACTCTGCCAAGAACTCTGCAGAGACGCGTAGGGCGGCGTCAGCTCCTGAGGCTCGAAGTTGAACCCTCGATTTATATCCCTCACGGGGTCTTTCCACCCACTTGCGGCTTCCAGTGCCATTTTTTTGATCTCGGGCATTGACATTTCCGCCTCTTCGAATATCCGTGTCACCCTGCTGAAATACAAGGAGGGGAGGCGAAGCATGAAATGCAGATAGATCTGACGCGGAACCGTGTCCAGCAGGAAAGCAGTTGCGTACGCTGTTATACGCGGTTGGACGGCATAATTCGGATAGTATTCTTCTTTGTCCTCTCCCGCTAAAGGCTGGACCACTACATATGGTTGTGGCTTGTAACCATCCGTTGCTGGAGGCGTGTACATGGGAGTATGTGGCCTAGAACCAGGGGGAACGAAAGGGGCATTATACGTATCCACTGGGACTAGGATAGGCTGAGAGCGCGATCTCCGTCGACGACGGCGGGAGGGGGAGGAGCTAGAAGAAGAACGGGAGCGCGACCGTCTATACTGACGGCGAGATCGTGTGTCCCAGTGTGGTCTCCAATAGTCAGGCTCTGGCAGGATAACGACGGGAGGCAGTCGCTCCCTGTAATCTCTCTCATTTTGGGGCTCGTCCCAAGAATACCTTCGTCGTGAAGACCTTCTTTCACTTCTTGAGTGGGACCTGCTATGTCTTCTGGCCTGCCTAGGGGGAGAGCTACGGCGTGATCGGCGATCATGATATAACTGTGAGCGTGATCGTTGTCTCCAAGCAGGACGAACAGCAGGCGGTGGTATGATAACGGTGGGTGGCCTGTGGATAGAGACAGGAGGAGATGGTGGGGACCGTGAGCGTCGACTTCCTGAGGCAGGACGTGCACGGTAATCGAGAGGATATTTTCGGGGGCTTCTTGACCGCGACCGACTTGCAGATGACCGGGTTGAGCCTTGTGATGCAGGAGGTGGTACGGCGGGAGGTTCATGAGAAGGCGCAGAATAGCAATAGCGTGTAGAAGTACGAGAACGATGTGGAGAATTCGAAGGATGGCGGGGTGGAATAGGAGAGAAGCGCGGGGAGGTAGGAGAGAAGCGCGGGGAGGTAAGAGAGAAGCGCGGAGAGCGGGGACGCTGCTCACGCGCAGGAGGAGGGGAAAAGTGGGGAAGAATGGTCGGAGTGACAATAGGCGGAACCGGCAATACAGATGCGATTGGGCGACTGCGGCTTACTGAACGAAAAGAAGAACCATCCCCACTTGCACTTTCAATCTCATCAGACTCCTTCGCTCCCAGAGGTTTAGGACTGCGGGAGCGCCCACGAACTTCAGACGCGGAAGGTGCGGAATCGACTCGCTCAGAGTCACGTCTTGGCTGGTGTGTGCCCGTATGAACGCGATGCCTTCGGCCTCTCCAAAAGCGGCTAAGCCATGGCCGTTGTGGGCTTCTGGAATATTGTTGTTCATTTCTCCTCGAGCTTCGCGAACGTCTTCTGATTGGTGAACGGCGCGGACTTCGGCTTTGTGAAGGACGTCTACTTGGTCCACGGTGCCCTTGCCCGTAACTTCTTCTGCTCTCAGAACTGCTTCCTTTGGATGGTGCGATAAAAGGAGCGGGGACGACTGCAGGCTGCGACACAATGACTGGAGGCTGGGGTAGAATGACTGGAGGTTGGGTTGGATAGGGTGGTCGAAAGTTCGGCGGATATGGATAGACTGGTTGAGAAATGGGTTGGGTATGAGGACGACGGTGTTGATAGATTGGTTGGGAAGGAGGCTGAGTTACATAGATTGGTTGCGAGTAAGGCTGGGGCAGATACATTCCGGGTTGAACATAAGGCTGCCCTTCGTAAGGTATGGCATACTGTTGCTGGGGCTTAACTGGAATGTCGTCGATCGTTGGGTCATTCTGCCCAGTGATGATGTTTTTGATTCCGAGTGATACGGAAGGCTTGAATGGGTCGACCGCCACGAATGCGCCATCCACACGGGGACGTTGAGGGTAACGCTGCATAACTGTCAAGTTGTTCGAGTCTCGTCGTTGTGCTGGTGGCAGAACAAAAGTTGTGTTGACTTCTGATTCAACAAACCTAAGCGCCGGGACTAATCAGGGTCATAGATCATCGTGTCAATGCGTGAGAACAGAAGACTTCTGAATTTCGAAACCCTTTGGCATAAGTAAAGCTCATGTCGGGGATGGAGGAGCGGTACAAGACGTAAGCCAAAAATAATCTCGATTTTTTTTACATAAATAGAAAGAGCACGGAAAGTACTCGTCGTTTAAACAAACTAGGCGTATATGTGGAAGGAATGATATGAATGCACAAGTAGCATTTTGTGGATTCCGGGGAGGAGTGAACTACTATGCTGAGTAATGTAGAGGAATGTCCAGTTCGATCTCTAGTAAAGAAGGGGTAGAACAGCGGAAAAACGATGTGGTGGTAATGAGCGCACAGGCGAGTGATACGAGGCCAGCCCGCGTAAAAGGAGTGTTAACTGCACCAGAAAGGGGGATTGAGGGGAACGCTTCGGTCGTTCAGTTATATGAAGCACCATCCAATAACACGAGACGTACCATGTTAGCTTCGCCTTCCACTTCTACGCCAAAACCGCCCCTTTCTCCATATCCCTTCCAACATCCCCTTCACCCTGCACCTTCTCCACATCCCTCCCCCGTTCCACAGGGAACATCTGCCGATAAACCCACTCAACAACCCCCAAGGTCAAAAACACACACCCCGTAACCGCCAAAACAACTTGCAGCAGCCTAAAAGGCGACATAACCTCCATAGGAGACTCGAACAGCGCCCAGATAACAATAGACACCATCGCGTACGAGCAAGAAGCGACGATTACGAATTCGCGCACCACGAAGGAAGTAGCAGGGATTATGGGATGATTCAAGAGCGATAGGGCTAGCATGGTGGGGTAAGTGGGGAACCCGAAACTTTTGCTGGGCGGTTTATGTGTTACGCCGAGCGTACGGGTGTTTCAATGGCGGGAAAGAATAGGAGATAATGAAGGAGGAGGTGGTGGGATTTTGAGACCCATCGTTGTTAATGCCCTGAACGTTATTGAACCCTTTCACATGTCACGTCAAAGTCCTATCTGAGTTGTGTGCGTTTTGCTTAGTGCTGTATGTAAGGGTTTCTTGGCACTCACTTGATTTCAAGGACATTCAGAAAGAAATCGGAGCATTCGATAACAGGGAGTTCGAAAAGAGGGAAATCGTGGAGTCCATTCCTGATTGTTCTTGGGAAAAAGAAAATGCGATTCTCGACAAATTCTCGATGTGCTGATGTTTGCCAAGATTGTGCAGTCAACATCGGCAAGCTCCGATGGGAGGGAGATAAGATCCTCCATCAGCAACCAAGAACTCTCAAGAACTATGAGCTAACAACTCAACTTTGGAGACTAAATCGGCGCGTTGGATTCGTATCGTCCCTCTAGGTAATACGGCAGGGATGTCCGCCGAACATTTGGTATCCAGGTATCGTGCGATTGTCTTGGAACCGGACACTACGGCCCTGTGAGTCCCGTTACCCTAGCTGGTCTTCTAAAGTTCGAAATCCCGGTACCATTTTGCGTGCGTTTTTCTTCATCTTAGTCTCCAATTCTCAACGTAGATATTATCCCAGAAAGAAACCTTCGAAGGGCAAACGAAAGCACGAAGACGACTCAGAAGTCAAATTCGCGTCCAAAGACAAGTGAAAGAAAATCAAACCTACGTTGCCACCTGTCAACCCCACCCATTGACGTTGACGACGACGACGACGACCACATTCACGCTGACCCACCCTCGCCCTCTGCCCTTCAAACTGCGACAACCACTCCCTTCACATCAACTGGCTCAACCCCGCTTTCCCCCATTGTCATTCCTTCTACATTGTCTCAAGATTGCGAATCCTCAACGATTTCAACTCGCTCAGTCGACTCTACCAGCACCACCACCTCTCCCTCTATCAGTAATGTTGTTGTGCCCACTGCGGCTATTGTTGCGCCCACCGCGGCTATTGTTGCACCCACTGCAGCTACGTCACCTGCAACCACTACGGCTACCGTTGCGCCCACCGCGGCTGTCATTGCGCCCAATGTGGCGATCATTGCGCCTGCAGCTCCTGTTGTCGCCACCGTGGATGATGACCTTACTCCTGCAGTCGTGAACTCAAGCAACCCAGTGGAAAATGCTCCTTGCCGGTCTCGTCGTCAGGTACTATTTATTTTTGACCCTTTACACGATCTTCTGCTAATTCATTGTTATGGTGAAATAGATTGACCCTCTGTAAGTACTTTGAGTGTTTTCCTCGACAAAACAGATCACTAACTCTATTTAAGACAAAAATTAGTTGTTCCGCGTCCCCCAGAGGAAGCTCCAGTCATTGGGCAAACACCAACGACACCAGCGCTAGCTTGAAAAACCACTAAGAAAGCCTCAAAAGGTGACGATAAGCAGCTTTCCATCGGAAAGGGTTTGAGTGCGCGGTACGTCGACTTCTCGTCCCCTACTTGATTCGTTTATTATATAAACTTGTATGCGGAAGAGTACAAGAAATGCCACCCTCATGTTACGACAGGACAATACCGGGTTCTTTGGGGTAACATTGACGAAGCAACACGCAAGGTAAGTCTTCTTCTTTATTTGTTTCCATAATCCATAATGTTCTCCTGGAATTTGAACAGCTATGTAAGGCGAAGAAAGCCGAGAGGAAGGCCGGGAAAGCTCTCGTCACTGCGGCGCAGGCAGGGGATGCACGGATCCGTAATTTATTGCCTTCGACATCAGGCCCTGTGCCCCATATTCTAGTACCTCTCGCTGTGTACTAACACGTTAGCGGACTTCATAGATTTCCTTCGACACGGGCTTCAACTGACTTGAACAGACAAGTGTACAGTATGCGAGAAGGACCTGAGCCGCTTAGATACTCAGATAACCGCAGACTCTCTCCGTAGAACCCAGATATTTCTGTAGCATTCGGTAGTTATTTAATTTGAACATGTCCCAAAGGAATCAGATGAAATCCGTAGAGACTACCTCTGTCCATCTCTGAGAGCTTTAGAATGGGGGCACCATATTTATTTCAGATGGGCGGCAAATCTAGGTCGTAAGCCGCCCTTATCGGATCTTAACTGTCCTCTGCCCAACCGCTCTCCTCCGGTCTCGTCAAAAATACTACTGCTAAGCTTCGCCTCCCTCCGATCCCGTTCTCACTGGGAAGCTTCAAGCCTCTTCCCCAGTGATATGTGGCCCCTCAAACTGATATTATAGATGTGCAGAAATTGGCGTGCAAGCACGCCGATGTGCACACTCCTGCACGCTCGAGGCACGCCAAAAGTGTTGTGCCCGGTAGAAGGTACAGTAGCTGTAGTAAACCTATCTAATATTATGTCGATATTCTAAGGATTACGGATAGTCATAGGGACAAAAACAATCGAGTTAGCCCTCCACAAACATAGGAACCCACTCCCCAGACCCCGTCAACACCCGCACGTCTTGAACAGTTCTTAGCAGTTCCGTGGCAGGATTCGTTTGATGCCCGAAATGAGGTGCCAAGAAGCCCGCAATCTCCGACTTTTTCACCGCTGGGTGAGCTAAAGGTGTCCTATCCTGGGAGAGAGCAGTCTTTGCGCGCACAAGGCGATCGAGAATCTGTCGGTAGTGGAGGGGGATGGAATTGTAGATTGTTAACGCGGCCTGAGTTCGATTGCTACGCTCATTTTCGTCCATCCTGTGTTGTATGCTCAAATAACGTAGCTCTGATACTGTAATATAAGGGTAAGCAAGGGAGTGAAAGGGGAGAGCATACAAACATACCATCTCTGATAGAGTGGTTATTCATCGCTGTCCGTGAGGCCTTGGAGACGGCACGGGGCTCCCTTAATAGGAGGCGCTCGTAGGCTATGAGAGCGGGTCAGCAGATCATTAGGGACATAAGGGAAAATGAAACCTTCTACTGCTGTCGATGCCATTTGCCATTGATGGATGACCCTGTCCGCATCCTGCTGCCTCTGCTGCGTCTGCTCAAGATCATGTACCCGACGCGTAAGAACCTCAACACGTCCAAGCAGCGACTTGTTATCTAATTTCAACTTCTCGTTCCTCTGTGAACTGTATTAGATGACATTGCAAGGATCCTGGATGATGCTGACATACCTCGCCAAACGGTAACTTATGTTTGAACTCTACGCCGTTTTCATCGACGGCCGTTACCTGGTATTCAGTGATATCGCCGGAGGTGCTGAGGGGCAACAGGGATTTGTCGCCTTTATCAAAACATTCTTGCGCACCCGCAGAAGTCGAGAATGCCGCGCCCGACACAGTGATGGTCCTTGGGGGCATTGTGAGTGATTGAATCATTTCAGGTCTTTCAGCGACATAGTTAAACGAGATTGGAACCAGAGGCTTAGAGGTAGTTTGAGCGTATGAGCGCGTAGGCATGATGGAAAATAACAATGTCTCAGAGGGCCCGGCGAAGTGACTTAGCTCTCGACAAACAAAGGAGACACTTTTGAGATTCCGCCGAAAACCTTAATGCTCGAAATGGTTAAACGTCACCTGACCTCTGGGAACATGCCGTGTTTGACGCGACGTCGACTCAAAATAAACCAACGATCTCTCTGCGTCTCACCAGCTCCCCCACCCATAAACCTCGCCCAAAGCCAATGTCACAAGCCCTGTAACTCAAAACCACCTCGGCGTCCGTCGGTATCCCAAACAGAAATACCGCCCATGGCGCTCCTTTTTAAGAATTAAGGTTTTCGGCGGAAAGTAATCAACTGAAAGGAGATTGCATATTACATAATAAGCCTCGACTCTTGTGCACTGTTGACGCCGTCGACCACGACGATGTGGCCCACCATCACGGTCCCCATAATCCACGCATACTCACTCAAAACCCAACTCATCATCCTGTCCGTCCTCCTTCTCATCTCCTACCTACACCGCAAAAGCCGGTTCCTCATCGCCTTCCTTATCACTGGGTACTTTCTCTTCAAAATCATCGTGCCCGTCGTGCGGTGGACATGGATATTCTTCAAGGCCGTCGCGTGGTTCGGCTTCTACATTCATTACTTCCAAAGTGGGTTTGTGTTCATCATGGGTGGGGCTGCGTTGCTGTGGAATGATGGATTGGCGTGGCTGGTTGGTTGGATGGAGAGAGTGGACCGGGAGAGGGAGGCTGAGAGGGCGAGGCAACGGGAGGAGGAGAGGGAGAGAGACCGGGAGCCGGAGAGGGAGAGGGAGAGTGGGAGGGAGGGGACGAGGAGATGCGGCGATGGAGCCAGTGGCGCCTTTGGAGGGAAGAAGGGCAAGAAAAACAGGAGATGATGGACAAAAGTGCCCAACTCTGTCAATCTTGTTGAGTTTTTACCGCCCTTCTCTTCATCATCATCTGAGTAACGGATACAGATGCCATCGGAAATGCGTCTCCTGGTGTACATCCCCTCTGTGTCATTTGTCTGCATGTGCATATCTAATTCATTTGCTAGGAACGTATGCTTTATCGCGGCTCATCAAACACGCCGCGTACCTGTATTATAAACCCCATCGCAGCTCAAAAATATAGGGTCGTCGAGTGGACAATGTGCCTCGGCAAGTGCCCTAGAACATACCTCAAACTCTCATGCACCTACATAAAAGATTTCGCATATCGTCTTGACTTCGCATAGGGGCCCATATATATTCGCCCACGCCCTCGAATCTATGTATAAACTCCACCACAATCTATTTATTGCCGCTGGTATTCTTAAGGTCATGTGTGCGTCAATCTCAGCTTATTCCTCAGTGTTTATATTGAATCGCTTTCACCGCTCAGGATTTCCTATCATAGTTGGGCCTGACCACAATGAAATTGTTAATTTTGGAACATTGGGCACCATATGCTTCGCGGGGGTGGACGTAAGATGCTCCCCCTTGCATGCGTTTACTCCATGCCGATATGTTGAATTCCTGGTATGTTTTTGACAGTTCTCTTTAACCGGATTCCGAATCCTGTATCTGTCACTAGACTGGCGACAACATGGCGTGATAACATGTCGCGTCTATCTGACGCGGGACCGATAAGACGTGATAGGTGTTATGTCCGTGATGGAGACGAAATAAGCGCACGCGCGGGATCCAAGCTCGATACTCCCGTCCCCTCCTACTTGCCGCGTTACTATATACGGCTCCCACCACACCTCTTATAGACGAATCTGGGGAACCTTGGGTCCCTCCCGGACGGACCTGGGGGAAAGTGAAATTATCTCTCCTGAATCGTATCCCTCAATCATAACCACCGGAAG
The DNA here is from genome assembly GCF_000143565.1 of Laccaria bicolor S238N-H82. Taxonomy (NCBI): domain Eukaryota; kingdom Fungi; phylum Basidiomycota; class Agaricomycetes; order Agaricales; family Hydnangiaceae; genus Laccaria; species Laccaria bicolor. The sequence continues at coordinate 209,850 of NW_001889900.1, forward strand.
GAACTGGGGAAAACGGCAGGGAGGGACACGTTGTGTGGAGAACAATTTGTCGAGGTCCAGACGTCATGTCTCCGGTATCTCTCATGCCCGTTCCCGAGCTGGATTTCGAACGCCGATGATATGAAAAGTTATTATCGTCAAGTGAAGCATGCTGGTGGGGGAGTCTATTTTTAGAATGCGAGTGCATGGAGACCTGGAATTGGATTGTCGCGTGAGGGTACTGTCCTGTGTAAGAACTCATCAACTCGTCAGACACAATGCCGTTAATTAAACTAGGGAATGCGAGCGATCATTGCGAAGGGAGAGGGAAGCAGAATCTGAGCAAACCCGTTGTAGGGCGATTTCGGAGTCATACGATGCCAAGGACGACGGGATGGCGGATTAATTGCTCATTCTCTAAAAATAGCGGTCGTCGGGCGAAACTTTTTTCTCGTCGGGAATGAGTTGCGTTGAAGAAATTTGTGGGCGGGAGCTTGTCAACTATATCCCGGCTGACTCCAGGCGTCCCCGCAAATGTGCTGCGGCCCGGGGTCATTCAAGAATTCGATATCTCAATCCTAACGTCAGGCGTATGTACCCCTCAAAAAATTCTAATGACAAACTGCAGGACTCTTTTCACCACAAGCAATAATGTCGTCAAAACCCACAAAACAAGCCCAGACCGATCAACGGTCCGCCCCGGCAAAATTCCTTCAGATCTCGATCGATCGTCACGCAATTTTCTACCTAGCTAAAAATAATTCGCGATCTCTCCATGATTCCATGTGCAGCCAGTCACTGGCCTATCAAAGCCCGACGCTATAAGAATGAGGGAAAGAAATCACGAAAACGACCGGCAGCCGTCTTCTTCTCCTTTTTACGTGCACCTTCCGCACCGCTCCCCACACAGCGTTTTCACGCTCCCACACCCACCTCCACTCCTTGCCCGCCATGCAACACGACGACGAGGTCTTCGAGGCTATGGGCGACATGAAGAAAGACACCGAGCAGGTGTCGTATGCCAACGGCTCCGATGTCAACAGCCATGAGCTCGATGACATTCACGATGGTCTTGAGTTTCCGACAGACGAGGAGAGGGCTACGCTAAGACGTGTGGCTGATACTATCCCCTGGAACGCTTACCGTGAGTCGTACCCCATTTTTTTCCTCCTTCTTTCGCTCAAAAATTATTTTTAGTCATCGCTGTCGTGGAATTGGCTGAACGGTTCTCTGTACGACCCTTTCGCTCATTTTCACCCTTTGTCGTCGTGACTTACCTTCCATTACACCAGTTCTACGGTTCAAGCGTTGTCTTCACCAACTACATCCAACAACCTCTTCCCCCTGGCTCCCATACGGGTGCAGGCTTCGACAAGTATCAATCGGGTGCTCTCGGGTTAGGCCAGCGCGCTTCCACTGGTCTCACGACCTTTTATCAGTTTTGGTGAGCACGTCCCCACGATCGTAGTTGCCAACGCCTATCTCACCAACACCACGCTTCCAGGTGCTACGTGACGCCATTACTTGGGGCTTACATCGCTGATACCTACCTCGGCCGCTTCAACACCATCTGTATCGCCGTCTTCGTTGCTCTCGTCGGACACGTTATCCTCGTCGTCGCCGCCGTCCCAGGCATCATCGAGAAATCAAGTGCCGTCGGTGCATTCGCCGTTGCCCTCATTGTTATGGGCTTGGGAACGGGTTTGTTCAAGGCCAATATATCCCCCCTCGTCGCGGAGCAGTATAAACGCACAAAGCTCTTCGTCATCACCCGCCCGAACGGCGAGCGTGTCATTGTGGATCCTGCGTTGACGGTGTCGCGTGTGTACATGGTACGCTAGACACGTTTCAACCGAATCGGGCAATACGCTTACCCCTTTCAGTACTTTTACATGTTTATCAACGTCGGTGCCTTGGTTGGCCAAATTGGGATGTCTTATTCTGAGAAAGTGGGTTTCTTTCGTCTTCCGCGTTACAACCCACTCTGATATTTTTTTTGTTAGTACGTCGGATTTTGGCTTGCTTATACCCTTCCTACCCTTGTTTTCCTACTCTGCCCCGTCGTCCTATGGATCGGACGTAATAAGTACCAGCGCTCTCCACCAACGGGTTCCGTTCTTGCCTCCTCTCTTCGTCTATGGGCGTATGCTGCTCGTGGAAAATGGAGCTGGAATCCCGTGAGGATGTACAGGAACTTCAATGCTGATGGATTCTGGGACAAGGCCAAGCCGAGCAACCATACCCCCGAGAACAGGCCTTCGTGGATGACGTTCGACGACGTCTGGGTTGATGAAGTGAAGCGAGGTATCAAGGCTTGCGGAGTGTTCTGCTGGTACCCCCTATACTGTACGTCTCTCGATGCTCCTTTGTTTTTTTACGCAACTGACGTTCTTGTAGGGTTGACGTATAACCAGCTTAACAACAATCTCACATCACAAGCCGCCACCATGTCTACGCACAATGTGCCCAATGACGTCCTCTCCAACTTGGACCCCTTTGCTCTCCTAATCCTGATCCCAGTGTGCGATCTCATCGTGAGCTTCCCCACTCGTCTCTGCCACGCTTCCACTCACCTCCAATTCTAGGTCTACCCCCTCCTTCGTCGTGTAGGCATTAACTTCACCGCCCTCAAGAAGATCACCCTTGGCTTCTACACCGGCGCCGCATCCATGGTTTGGGCTGCCGTCCTTCAGCACTACATCTACAAGACCAACCCCTGCGGGTATCTCGCCTCCTCATGCCCCGCCGACCAGGTCTCTCCCCTGAACGTCTGGATACAATCGGGCGCGTACGTCCTCATCGCCATATCCGAAATTTTGGCTTCTATCACTGGGCTTGAGTACGCTTTCACTAAAGCCCCGAAGAACATGAGGTCCCTTGTTATGAGCGTCTTCCTGTTTATGAGCGCGCTGTCAAGTGCTATTGGAGAAGCCTTCGTTTGTGAGTTACCCCCTTCTCCCCTTTTATTTCACGGCACTAATGTCTCGTCAGCCCTTTCCTCCGACCCTCTGCTAGTATGGAACTACGGCGTTATGGGTGTCCTCGCTGGTGTATCGGGGCTCGCTTTCTGGTGGTCAGTGCGCGACCTCGACCACAGGGAAGATGAGTTGAACAACCTCGATGAGGGGCATGTCCACACTACCGACAGTAAACATATGGACGAGCGCGAAAAGGGTATCTTGTAATCACGTAATGCTATATATTTCTGTCTCCTCTTTCGCTTTTTTTTTTTTTGGATTCACGGCGGTCATATACTGTTACGATAACGTCTTTGTACAATAGAAACTTTGCTTTGTAAAAATGGGAGACCAGATCGTAATCTTAGTGCAGTGAAGAATTGCGTGCTTCAAGTTTAGGCTTAACGGTTTGTCCTTGAGATCGGCCACGGAAATGGAAAAGTTACTCGAAATTCCTGCTTGGCATTTGCTGTAAGGTACTTCTTCGGTCGGCCGAACGACGCGTTGAATATAGTAGCCTTCGCGCCAGAAAGTTGAAGCGCACGCTTCGGAACCTGAGCCTGAGCAGAAATTTACCCCTACGCAAGAGCTGCAAACATTGCAAGGGAGATAAGTATTTGGTCAAACCTTGCATTGACTTTGGGTGACTCAAATACTATGCCGAAGACTCGAGGTGTTGAAACCTTGATATGTCAATGATATGTAGTCTACGCAAAGCCAGAGTTGAGCCAGAGTAAACAAAAGTGAAGAGGAGGGTCACATGATAACTTATCAAGGCGATTGTCACACCACATGATCGTCCAGTCACACTAGTGTTCCCACCACAACCTAAACACAATCATACATGATCTCAAATGTTCCTGATGAGGTTTCTCTACTGATCGTCAACTATCCAACAATTTATCGCTCCGCCATGTCTCTGCCACGCCCGCAGGTCTTCTTTGAACGGATTCGTTTGGAAGAATTTTTTGGTGCTCTCATCCCTCCGAGTCTAAAGAGGGCGATTTCGCTCCGATGTTTCTTGCTTGCGGTCTATCGTCTCTCGCCTGCCTCCTATTGAATGCATTACCTTGCGTTTTTTCGCACCACTAAGTTTTGACGGCGGTGGATGAAAATCTGCTCGCCTTCTCAATATTATTCTGTGCAAGTCTCTGGAAGTGATTGGAGAAGTTCGTCTTACCAATATGTTTGGTGTAGGTTTCCATCTTCGTCCACCTAAATATCTCTAAACCAACGATCAGGGTAATGGAATGATCGCCACTCGTTGGCCACTCAAGAGCAGCGATCATCCCTTTCATTGGAATTAGCCGGAAACCACTGAAGTTCAGCTGTCTTCAAGCGCTGTGATTTCCTATCTTTGGATCTCAATGAACGCGGTCATGACGATACGCCTCTACTATTTTTTCTTTCCCGCCATCCTTACCGGGCTCTTCCTCATGTCGATGATCGCCCGGCAATTTCCTTCCCACAAATGAAACCGACGGCGCACAGCACTTGCGTCTAATGAAAATGGCTTATGAGCGGACCCAAATTTGTATCAACGGCCCACGTCGATAGCATTCTTTTCAAAACCACTCCAATGAGGATATCCCGTCGATTATGACAATGCTCTCAGTTCTCTCGCGTCCAAGCTGTCCTCGGCTTTTTCTACCATGAAGGTTTAACAGAGCATCATCTACACCACCACATATCATACCGATCTATCCAACCCTACTTTGCAAGGAACAATTGCCAGGAAGGTTACAATATCAGCTCGGACTCAGCCTAGAGTAAGCGCTGCACGTGATTTGACGACGCGTTTGCCGGCATTCATTGTTATGCCGAGAAGACGCGTGTCACTAGCCCCATACAAAAGGCCGTGTGCGAAGAGGCTCTTCTTCGAATGCCATCTTCCAAATACATTGCCTTCATCCTCCTACCTCTTCTCCTCGCCGTGGCCACCACCTTCTTCTCAAAATCAAGCATGTCATCTCTCGCCTCAATCCGATCTTCAAACGCCGCTTTTTCTCCGTCCTACCCACCCGTAGCCCTCTTCGTCGGGGGCACCTCTGGAATTGGCCAAGCCATGGCTGAAGCCTTGGGGAAATACACACAAGGCAACGCAACGATTATCATTGCCGGGAGGAATCGCGCCGCCGCTGACGCCATCATCGCCAAACTCCCCAAACCAACGACCCCAGGCGTCACTCACGAGTTCATCGAATGCGATGCGACACTCATGAAGAACGTACACGTTACGACCAAGGAAATCCTCTCGCGCCATCCGAAGATAAACTTTCTCATCATGTCTCCTGGGTACATGACGTTGAAGGGTCGAGATGAAACGGAGGAGGGGATTGATCGGAAGTTGGCGCTGAATTATTATGCCAGGTGGACTTTTGCGAATGGGTTGTTGCCTGCGTTGAAGAGAGCAAAGGAAGATGGGGAGGACGCGAAAGTGTGTTCGGTGTTGGGCGCTGGGAAGGGTGGGGAGATTGACGTTGAGGATTTGGGATTGAAAAAATCATTCTCTGTGGCCAAAGCCGCGCTTGCTTCGCCGACTTACACCGATCTTATGATGGAGGTGTGTGACATTTTTTCTCTCATGATTGAGTACTCAAAATTTGTGCAGGAACTCGCTGAACGAAATCAAGACCTCACCTTTATCCACGCCTACCCAGGTTTCGTACGCACTAACATTCTATCCTCCGCTCAATCGACGATCCTCCGAGCGACCTCAGGTATTATAAATGGCTTGACATACGTCGTCTCGACGGCCCCTGAAGATTGCGCCGAGTATATGTGGCATGGGATATTCAACAGCACCAAAGGCGCGTTCAGAATCGGATCGCATGGGGAGAACCTCGGCAAAAAGAGATACTTTGGAACTGAGGCACAGAGGAAGAAGTTGTGGGAGCATAGTTGGGAATCTACGAAGAATGAGTAGCTATATCTTACCGATATGTACTCTCAATTTGGGCGGAATTATAGCCTTCGAAAAATGTTCATATATAATAGCAAATCTATTCTGAATCCAGTATATTCAGTCGTAAAGTACTACGCGAGTCGTTTCAGAGTTAGTTCGGGCCCCATGGTCAATAAGTATCTCTGCACAGTTTCTTTTTGGTTGCGTTAAAACTCTTTTCATACATCATGATCTTGCTCCCTGCATCACCCCCCCACATCTTGCCTGTTGCTACAAAAACTACGTAGGCTATTGGCCTGCAAAGCTGACGCGACGTTAACACGTGATACGTTTGTGCCAACCCGTGACCACAAGGTTTGCAACCCAACTTTCAAGTTGTCGTGCGCGTCTCTTGAAAACTCTCATATCCAATTGCTGGGCTATGGGTCACCGGTGGCCTTCGGAAAGCTGACTTCTGGTCGTGACTCGTCTTTCCTACGGTAACGTTACAACCAACACGTTTGAACAGGTGTAGTTCAAGGGTTTCAGGCCTCAAATCTCTACACAAGCGTCAGACGTTTCACTGGCAGAATTTGAAGTGAGGAGATGAGTGGGTGAGTACTTCGTCCATTCCCCGATTCCCATTATAGAATGCCAGCATTATCACCGCTGGTAACTCAAGTACTTTTCTCAAACTTTTCTACCCATTCGAGTTGCATTCGAGAGCCATTCTCATAGGCGCGGAAGTTGGAACATGGAAACTTCGCAATGTATTTATTGTTAATGAGAAGGTAAGTTGTCATTTTAATCCTCTGCATCAGACCACAAACCACTTCAGAAACAACGCCCCAAGCTCTATTTCTGGTGGGGATCAAGGATTTACATAACGCCGTTGACTGGTCCTTTTTTGACAGGAAAAATCGATGCCATTTTCGCTTCAGTGCTTTTTTAGGGTGTCCGAGGCTCTGCCGAAGTTCCTTTATATTTATAACGAAGCAGCGAAGAAGAAAGGTGCATTCAAGTCCCCCCTCTTGAACTTTCAATGAGGTTCAACACGTTCATTGCCCTCACCATCCTTTTGATTCCTGCCCGCGCCTACGGGGCGATCTATTCACTCTCCGATGAGGTTTACGGCCCAGGCTTCTACCGCTTCTTTGAATGGGAGGCGATTGAGGACCCGACGCATGGAAGAGTGTGAGTAATCTCATTTTTATCTAGTCCATCCCGAGATACTTAGCTATACAGGACCTATGTCGATAAGCTAACTTCAATTCATCAAAACCTGACTTACGCTACCTCCGATACGTTCATCCTTCGAACGGATTTCAAAACTGTGCTCGATCCAAACGGTCCTGGGAGAAACTCGGTCAGGATTCGATCAAAGAAGACGTACACTTCTCACGTTGCGATGTACGTTATCCTTCGCTAATTATATATTCGTCCTGAATTTTCGCTAGCTTTGACGTACGACACATACCGCAAGGATGCGGGTACGTTCACCCCCCCAAAAACATATCTTGCCCTCTGCTACGATATTCACAGGACATGGCCAGCTATATGGGAAACTCTTGAAGCGAACTGGCCAAATGGTGTTCGTAAAACTTTGATGCTTCTTCCAGCCTCACTAATGATCTAATGATACAGGGGGAAATCGATATCATGGAAGGTGTCAACGATCAAGGAACTAATCAAGCGACATTACATACAAGTCCTGGTAAGGAATACTTCGACTTGAATCGTGTTACTTATCACCCCATCTATATCATCACAGACTGTGTGATGTCAACTAATCGTACGATGGCGGGGTGAGTACAGCATAATCTTAACTGGGTACTTATCCCCAATCCAGAACTCCTACCTACGACACATGCGACGTGACGCTCAATTTCAATGCGGGATGCGGCGTCAAGTTTCCAACGGCTTCCAGTTTTGGGCCAGCATTGAATACGAATGGAGGTGGATGGTTCGCCTTTTATTGCGCCTTCATATGTATGTTACGTATAGCCGATGCCGACAGGTATGCTATGGAACGATCACAGACTTACTTCAAAGTTTGGTTCTGGTCGAGGAACAACTGTGATGTACCATCGGATGTAGCTCACGCACGTTCATTCGTCAATCCCGACGCATGGGTAGGTGCCTTTATGTGTCTGTGATCTCCGTGAGTTTTTGATTTGCGAGCAGGGAACGCCTGCGGCGTACTTCCCCAACACCTTTTGCAACTTCTCGACCCATTTTGCTTCGCAGAATATCATTATCAATCTCACTCTGTGTAAGTGCCTTCCTCGAGCTGGTAACCATGACTATAAACTGTGTAGGTGGGGACTGGGCTGGTTCTACGTATAGTCAGGGCACTGGATGCCCCTCGACCTGTGTTGGTGAGTTCTCGCCAAATCCCCCGGCTGCCATAAAATGACTGAAGTTCATTGTAAAGACTACGTCAATTACAATGCGTCCGCTTTTACCGACGCGTACTTTGACTTCGCCTCGATTCGTGTGTACCAGGACTTTCGGAAAAACAAATATCGCCGGGAAAGGCAACCTTTTAAATAGATTCAGCTCCTTCGTCGTTCACTGGGATTTTTCTTGCTATTGCAAGCTATTAGTATTTGAAAATCAACTGTATTTGACATCAAGGCCAGTCTTTACATGAAATACAGGAATATCTGCCCTGTACCTGGAACGGTTGAACACGTAGAACATCATCCAACATACTTAAACTTTATCGAATATCAATCGCTCTCAAGAAACATACGAAAGCTGAACCTTCAACGCCTTTGCCCAAACGAGGTCCGCGGCGCATGAAGGGTGCAGATCATTCCACCAAACGTCTAACCAAGTAAGCATTCCAATTCCGCGCAAGCACAAACACGACTTACACGAAGAAATGGGTCCAAGGCAAGACCGGTCTTGCGAAACGACATTGCAAGTTCGCTGATTAGCATATGCGGCACAGTACCCAGAGGGAGTTGCGAATCCATAAGCAGCATAGTTGTCCATCACATTTGCGAAAGTCGTATCTTTGTTAACGTATTGAGATGGTCGATATGCTTGGAAGACGAAGGCGGACTCACGAGTATCAAAGACTTGACAAGTGATATCGCGTTTAGAAGAGCAATAGCTAGCAGCTTTGGCGGCGAGTTGGGAGTTGAATTCGTTGATGTTGTCCTATGAGTACATGAAAAAATTGCGGCTTTGATAGGGCGGACAGATAGGTACCTTGAGTTTAGCGGCGAGTTTGCCGCCTTGATCGATTCCGATCTGGGCTCGGTCAAAAGGAACGACGTTGTTGAACACAAACTGCCTCGCGCCTGCGTTGTAAAGCTTATCGACTGTGTTGAAATAAGATGTTAGATCTTTCGAATAGACTGAGGTTCCGTTTCCCTGCGCGTTTTTGAAGGAGAGGTTCACGTCATTGGCTGTGAACAAATCAGCGCGTGATCGTGATTCGGAATAACTATCCTCCTCACTTCCAAATGTGATGGTAAAAATGGAATTGCGGCTTGTCCACGGTACGTTGCGGGAGCGAGCGACGTAGTTCAGGAAGGCTGTTGTTTGTCCGCGGAAATCAACCGGTTGTGATTTAATGATGTCTGAATCGGAGACGGCACCGCTGACTGCAAGCTGGTTGAAAAGAGTTTAGGAAAAACGGATTGCCGGGTTGAAGGAGACGAACATCAATAAGAGTCGAATGTCCCACGAGATCGGTAAGTGAGATGGCCCAGTTGGGACCGGCGGTTGTGCACTCGATTTTATGAGAGGCGAGAGGGTTGCCATGACCGGACCATCCGTTCGTAGCTAGCCACCGCAGCTCATCGCACACCGAGATAGTAATTTGCATAGATTTTACTTACTATAGCTGAATGAAGAGTATCAGAAAGGTTAGGATGACGGAATCAGAAGTATGCTTACCTGTCCCCACTAAATGGATGGAATTGTTAGACAAGAATCACATTGAAACTGTTCTGCAACACGAACAATGTAAAGATGAAGGCCGTCCTATTAAGAATGGACGTAGTCGACGCGCAGTCGGACGAGATCAACGGTATTGCCAGACCAAGAGGCGTCAAAAAACGTCTGAGGTTGGACCACATGCTGAGTTGAGAGGTGTAGGTTTAGTTTCAAGTGGCCGTCGTATTTGAGCTTTATATCACCATCAAGCGCTCCTTCGACTCTGATCAGATCATTCGACGCACGCGTGAGGTTCTGGAGGTTCGTGAACGTCTGAAGCTCGAAGTTTGACCAGTTTGATTATTGTGACTGACACCTGGAACGAAAAGATCCGAATCCAGTCTCGTAATGATTGTTGTAAGCAACTGTGAGACTGCATCCGGCAACAAACAGCTCGTGACGGTGGCTTCACGACTGAGAAGTAATTATGAACACCTACTACTGTAACGATAGTTATCGAACAGCTGAATTTCAAAGAGAAACTTACCTCTGTCAAGTAGGTCTGTGTTATGAACTCGTGAAAGGTGGAAGTTGGAAGCATCCGCTGCAAATTCTTCCACTGTCGGGGAACGTCCACCGCTGCGCCGCGGCGCGTAAGTGTACGAATTCGCAAAGGTGCGAGGGTTTTTGTTCGGGCACTGTCTCCGAACAGTGGAGCCAGAGCGGCAGGAGGCGTTAGTGTGAGAGCAAACAGATGAAGGGACAATCAGCAGTGCAGAAATGTAGAGTACTTACGGGATCAATACCACAAAGACGCACAAACGTCGTAGACACGGAGAAAGCCGATTACAAATCGTGACACGTGCACGACTGTTCCATCTTCTCTTTCAACTCGGCGAAAGTTTCCCATATCAATGTCATTGGGCATGTGGTGTTTTACATAATTGGTATCAAGAACAAGTTTCTAAACAACTTGCCAGTAACTTGTAAGTGATGTTTAGTGACTGTATTTCTTTGGTTGTGCCAGCTTCCATTTCTCCACCTTCAAGATGAGCTTTGTGACATTGACACTTGGTGGAGATTAGATAAGCTTGAAGAAATATTATATAATGCTTCAATACAACTTCAATATCATTGAATTCGGACTGATCTACATGCTTTGGAGTGCACTAGCACTACTAATTCACAGGGGATGGCCTTCCAGGACTGTTTTTAGATCATTTTGTAGAGGGTTCCATATTTTTTTTTTCTCAGCCTGTGGCTGACCTACCTACCCAACCCCCGGTCGGACTTTGGAATCCTAAGACCCCCTTGCGTTTTAGGTCTGTTCGGTACCAATAAAGTAAGAGCGACAGGTGAAACGCATGTTTATCTCCTTTGGTGTCTTTCTTTTTCACGAATGAGATTGTTATGATCTTTTCCGCGCTGCACGGGGCTGTGGGGACTCGTGATCTCCCATGACGACCACGACCGCTTCTGATTTGCGATCCTATCTCGGTGTAACCCGAAGCCCTCAATGGTTTTCTTCCGCTAACAACCAAGATCAGTGAGGTGAATTATTTTTTTTCGCCCTGCCTATTTCATTGGTTTACTTCGGGTTCCGAGACCCACGGTCCACCTATGGAAATATGATACACATCAAACGGAAGGGTCGCATGGAAACTCGCATGCACCGCTTTCCCTGCTGCTGATCCCTCAAAGTCAATTCGGGGTTCAACCATTGAATTATTTTGTTCGCCCACATTGACGACTCGTAGTTTCACTTGACCCAGGTATCAAGTCATCTGGTGAATATAGCATTCAACTTTCCTTCGATGTTGTGGTCCTGACCGCGCGGAGGGTCCTCCCCAATTCAGCGACCAGTACCAGCATCATATATCTCTGACCATGTCGCCCTCCTTCAACATTCTCTCAACCCCCGCTTCGCAAAGGAAGTTCTTTCAAGATGACACTCCGCGTTCCCACCACTTTGGATATGAGAAGTACACGATCATGCCCTTTTGCGATTTCAACTTGTAGTACTGACGAAATTTTTCCAGTCACAAACTTTGTACTCACTCCGTTCAGCATTTTGACGACAATGTTTCGCCTATGGCGCAGAGACCGCACGTCTCACATTTGGTGGGATGACGCATGGGCGGGCTTGACAGCAGTCATCATGATCATTTGGTTACCAACTTTCGAGCTTATGTTCCGCGACTCTAGTACGTAGCATTTTTTTTCGCAAATCGTCGAGTAAAGCCTCACGAACTTTCCCCCACAGCTTACTACTCGGATCACACAAAGGTCACCCTTTATTACCTGTCAGTCATGCTATAGAACGACAAACCTCGATGTTGGCCAACAATACCTTGCAGAGGCTACATCGCTGCGGTTTGGTAATAAAGGTCCTCCTCCGTTATCACTGCTCTACTCATGTTTGATTTAGGGCGTCCAGGATTTCCATCCTTTTCACAGTGATACGCATATCTGTCGGAACCGTGCGTCAAGTTCTTAATTGGATTGCAGTTGCGTTCATGGTGACGTGGATTGCCCTTACAGTTCAACTTGTTTGGACGTGCCAGGCAAGGAATAAATGGAGTTTGGATCATTCAATGTGTGTCTTACCAACAAGGATTGCAATCATACAATTGACAAGTGAGTAGTTTACTACCTTGCTTATTTCGACTCCATTTTTAATGTTAACGATATTAGCGGATGTTGTGGGTGATGCCATTCGCTTGGTATGGAGGACGACGCTGTCCAAACCCCAAAAAATTCGGATCATAACCATCCTTTCTACAACAATCATCATGACTGCTGTAAGCCTTAATCACGCGTTTACGGTGATGCTGAACGGTGGTGGGTTAACCGAGGCACTGGCATCGCTTTTGCAGGTGCGTACCGAACATTTGAAATCGCGCTCATACTCAACGATAATCTGCAAGTCTTCCATCAGCGCCATTGTCTGCAATTTTAATGCTATCATCACGTTTATCTTTCATATTGCGACGGAGGACCCGAACCTCTCGCCTCCTTCGAAACCAATGAGCTCTCTACGATTCGGATTCAAATCCAAGACGACTGGAGGAGGGGTGCGCATCGAACTGAGGCAATTACCTTGGAGGGTTTAACCACTGAGCAGAGTGATACGGATGCGGGCTTCACCCAAAAGAAGTCGTTATGGCGGAGGGGTCAGATTCGTTTGTGGCCGAGAAAAAACCTGCCTCAACTGTCTTAGACAGGGAACTTGCTTCTACTGTGTAGTATTGTGATTAATATTTATTTCATTTAACGTCTGGCTTGTCTCCGACCTTACAATCCTCGGAACTAGGGTAGATACATACTATGAAACGTTCTCTGTAAATATGATAATACAAACAAATCGAACGCGTAAACAATAAGGTCACGAGATGACCAAGAAGTTAACTTGAATGCCTCTGCCTCGCTGTCATGCCAGGCTTTCATTATTATCATCCAGCTAAACGACGCTTACTGCCATTCAAGCCTGTCATTTGACAAGACAGCACACAATATTTAAGCAAGAAAAGTCATGTAATGGATTCTTCCCCTCTCCCCTCAGCACATTCCACCAACTCAATATCACTGTGTTGAGAGACACCCCAGTCTGTCCCTTCCTCAAAACTTGTAAGAAATACATTTGAAGTACTATCCCTCTCATGGGTGTCTTGCATTCGCTGATGTCGGTACCGAAGAATTAGAAGCATTATTCGATTCCCAAAGATGGAATGGAAGACACGTGTTGGACTAGTTGTTGTTGATCCGTTATACATGGATTAAAAGAGTACAGAAAAGTGATACGCACAGGTTAAAAATGCTTCCATATGCTCCCAGCTGTAATGAGTGTAAAGGATATAAACGAAAGAAGAAGACTTTGAAGCGTACCGTGCTAACGGCCATAAGGAGGATGTTGATTGAGCTCAAACCTAAAGAGAATAAAATCATGGGGTAATTCGGACAGGTGAAGAGGTGACACTGCGCGTACAAATAATAAAGATGCAGTAGATAATTCCTATCCAAGCTGATTTAAGGAAATGATCGTCAAAATATGGGGAATTGCATACCGCTTTTATATATCTGAACTACCCATGGAGATCTTGATTGCTGAACTGCACAAGCGAGGGTCAGAGTGAAGATGTCTATGGTCAGAACCGCACTTACAATATTGGTATGCTCTGATGATTGTCAGTATCACAATCACTGTGCGACGGTTTGCGTCCGTTTGTCACAGTACAAGGCTCTCTAGAACGCACCTGACTCAGACAGAAAAGAAAAAATGAATGCGCAGAGCGTTGGGACTCTAGAAAGAATCAGAGAGTATCCCAGAGGAGTCATTTCGACTGTTCTAGGTCAGCCGCAATGTAATTCGGAAGCAAATGGTTGACGCGCCGTTCACAAATTTAATTTGGTAGAATGTTATGCAGATTCCAAAGAGGAGGGATATCTGAGTTGAGTGTGAGTGATGAAAAAGATAGACGGGCTTGATCATACCAGCGTAAGTACCCCTAGTGTCACCATCACCCACCGCCGTCTTGCCCACATTCCACATGTTCTCAGCGTTATAATAACTAAAGAAGCACAATGAATTGTCGAGAATATATGTGATTGTGAAATCTTACTCTGGGCAGATAATAATCCAACAGCGATTAAGGCTATGAAAAGGTTCAAGTTGAGAACAGACAGACAAAAAATACCCCCGACAAACCCGTTGCCACTCCGTAGAGTATAACACATTTCTAACATGTTCAAATCAGTATGGGTAAAGTCTTGTTCTGTCTGAGGGGTGGACCTTTGGAGGGATCGCAGCGAACTTGACTGCGATGATGTCAGAGAAAATTATACATGATATTGAAATCTTACTGTAAAGGACAAGTGATTGGTCTATAAACGGAAGATAACGATTCATATAAAAAAGGATGAGGCCAAGAGACCGTGGGCATGACCATGCATATGTTACCTGTCGTGGATCGTCAATACCCAAGCATATGGGCTGATCACAGTGATCAGTTTCATAGTTACCTCCTTCTCCAAGGTGCAAAAATAATCGTATACCTAGATGCAATTTTTTGTTAGCTACGTGGTAAACAGGCAGAGAACCACTTACTAGGATTGCGAAACCAGCTATGACGACACAGTTATCGATGTAAGTGTATAGCACAGGTGCACACGCTGTGAGAACATCCTGAAGCTTCACTTAGTGACAAAATATACGTTATAAATCCATTTCGCGCACAGGAAGCGAAGGCGGTGGACCAGTCGGTGGTGGACCAGACGGAGGAGGGAAAGGTGGCGGTGACGGCGGTTGGGGGGGCGGGGACATGAATTGAGCTCTATCCAAAACTTGTCAAATTCTATCGTTAGTCTAAGTGGCGGCGACGACCATCTGAGAAAGCCAGCAGGTGAAGAGGATGAGCATCCGCAAGCTGAATGGCAAAACAAGTGATCTATAATTCATTCCGGGGCCCGATAAACGGACTTCCCACGTGAGGACCCTGGATGATGTAGATCTCTCCCAATTATAGATTTACATCCGTAGATAAAGAAAAATTAAATTTTCTGCCTTGTCAAGTACTCGTTAGCCGTGCGGAAAAAAAAGGCAGGACATGAACGATCTGCCCACCTACGACAAGTCACCTTTACCTAACCTTCGTCGAATACGGAAGGTTAAACGTCTAACGAGCACAGCGGCAACGCGCGTCTTTCTCAGCTTCCCATTCATCATGTCATGATGATCACATCGCCATGAACTCTCCAAGGAAATTGCCATTCGGGTGCACTCAGCCGTATTCCCATCGTAGCCATTCGCGTCCGGTTCCTTGAACGTCGTAAACAGCGGCAAACTTCCGGTCGGCATTCCTGGCAAGATGAACGTAAGTTGAATCCGTGCCTCGTCGTTCCTCAGTATTCCCCAAAAGCTCCCTTAACTACGCCACCTCTGTATTGAACCTATCTCCCATCTCGTGCCCACCATCTGGGAAATCTCACACTGACGTTGAACTGCTCCAGATCTTTCGTTCGAGCTATCGATAGTTCGAGTTCGTTCGAACCACGAGCTCTTGTGAGGTAGGTTAATCTCCAGTAAGTAGATGGTGGCAGGATCAAAAAGGTTCAGCTTACAAAACATAGTCGTAGAAGCCGCAGTCTGAAAAAGTCACCATAAGTCAATTCTTCAATGAACAAGGTGAGGATTTGATGTTTTTGATGTATTCATGACTAAGATAGCCCGAATGGATCCAGGGCACCTTCTCCGCCCAAAAGATTCTGCATGGATCCCATCTAAGAGGTTGTCACGATCTTACAAGGGAAGTTCAGTGTTTGGTCGTCCTTCACGGGTCCTTCACTGCCCCTTTGGGCAATAGTTTAGCAACGCTGGCTGTCAACCGTTATACCCGCCCGGACCCACTGTGTCGCATTTACTGGCACCAGTTAACCCACATCCTGAAACGCGGCCCTGTGTCACAGACGACGGCTCTAATTCTTGCGCACTGGATTCACGTACTTGTAGCTTCGATTGTATGATCCCACAACTTCCTCCGCTGCTCTTCCGTTCCAAAATAATTCTTCGTCTTCAGGTTCTCACCCTTCGATCCTGTCCGAAACGCGTCTTTGGAATGATTCAGCGACGCGTGCCACATGTATTCAGCGCAATCTTCTGGGGCGGTCGAAAGCGGATAGGTTAATAAACTGAGGATACCCGACGAGGCTTTCAGAAGAGGGGTGCTGGATGCAGCGAGAATGTTGGTCCGAACCATTCCGGGAAAGGCGTGAATAAATGTTAGATCGGGGTGTCGCTCCGCAAATGCCTAAGAGAGCCATGATAAAGATGGATGGTTTTCAAAAGTCATGCTTAGCGCACCTCAATCATAAGGTCATTATACGTCGGTGCGGCCAAACCAGCCTTTCGACCTGAATACGACTTCTTCAGGCCCAGATCCTCCACACCGATCTCTGCACCCTTTCCAGCGCCCAAAACGGAAAATATCTTTGCCTCCTCACCGTCCTCACTGGCTTTCTGCAAAGCAGGCATCAAATCATTGATGAACGCCCACCTCGCGTAATAATGAACAGCCAACTTGCGATCAATCCCCTCCTCGGTCTCATCCCGACCTTTCGTCGTCATGAACCCCGGGGACATTACAAGGAAATTTATCTTCGGGTGATCAGCAAGAATTTCGGACGAAGCTGCGTGGACGTTCCTCATCAACGTAGCGTCACACTGAACGAATTTGTGGGGTCGGGTGTGTGAGCTCGACTGAGGGAGCTTGGCGATGATGGAATCCGCTGCGGTACGGTTCCTGCCTACTATGATGATCTGTCCATTGCCCTTGGTATGCCGACCAAAGGCTTCCGCCATTGACTGGCCGATTCCGGAGGTGCCTCCGACGAAAACGGCAATTGGAGAATGGGAGGAGAAAGCCGCTGCGTTGGCGGCTCGGATTGCTGAGAGTGTTAGCATTGGGGTGGGGTTTCAATGGATCCGCGTGGCCAGAGGTTAGGGCAATTTATTTGAGCGCTTTCAGTCTCGGTAGCTTGCGCGTACCTTCGGAACCAGCGTCAGCTCTTGGTCAGCTCCGCCAGACGCATCCGCGGAGTTCTTTTGCTGCAAGTAAGCATGGTACGAATTAGTGAGCAGTAGTGGCGCCCCTAGGACTCTCCAACCACGCAGCGGGGAAGCCAAGCTCCAGATCGCTGTTGCTGAGGAAAAAAAAGGAGGCTATGTAACTGCGATTGCACGTGTTAGATTTGCACTTGGTACATTATATAATCATTGGTGACCTGTTCCCGTCTTCGAAGTTCGTAGCTTCTGCTGGTTTACGCCCAATTTATGGGATTGTCTGTTTGATTTTTTAACGCGGTTGGTGAGTGGTGTGTCCCTCTGTTTTAAGCCGACCATAGACTCGCAACCGCGTCCGTGATCAGATACTCCTTGGATACTCCTGGATGGTGTTGTTGATCTCAAAGGTGATTGGTGTTTTAGTGTTTTAAAAAGCAAAGTAGCCGTCATATACTTACGCCAGGCGTATAGACAATTGGGCGATGTAGGCCCGTGTTTGTCCAATCATGTGCCTGGCGCGTGTCATGAGTTTTGAAATTCGATCGGTTCAATGAGTAAAGGCGAGTCATTAAATGAAGATAAACGAGTCTCTCATTGGGTTATTGCAGGTTATTGCAGAGTACTTCATTTCGCATGTGAATGGGTGACTTCCCGTAACACAAATTCGCTAGATTTAAATAAATCGACGAGATCTAGGGTCTTTTGCCGGGATGCCGAGTCTTGTAAGGGTTCAACTTTGATGGAGGCCCTGGTTGGCACCCAGTTATAAACCTTAATCTATTCAGAGGGTACAGACCCCTCGAATAGATTTCAAACGCTGGAATCAACCCTGCCATCATGACACCTTTCCTTCCTGGGTACGTTTTCTTCCCACCTCGCTTAGTCAGCTCTACCTCAGCCCTCTCTACTCTCCTACGGCTGAGGGCAGTCTGCTCTCTCGTTATAATTTGAAGCCATTACAGAGTTTATTAGTAGTGCTAACGTCCTCTGGTTCCAAAATTTCCTCTCCGAAGCTGTTTTTCCTTCCACAAACAATCTTCTCAGCACATAACTCACAGAACCACAGCATGTTCAGCTCAAGTTGACATTTTCTCGGCTTCATTTATTATATGTCCTACTTTCTGGCTGATATGATTGAGCATCAACTATAATGCACCCATCCATGGGCCTGTGTGTCCTCAAAACAGCTCAGATGAGAGGGAAGAAAGTTTATTCATGTCAGGTGAATAAATCTAATCAGTTAGCGGATAACTTCCCATAAGGTCTAGAAACCTAGACTATTCTCTAAATGTTTGATGGGCGGAGCTCAAAAATATATTCAGTCATTTTTCTAAACCATAAGCCAAGCAACACAAATCTGTACAATTCTTCTTTGGTGACGCGGATCTCATTTAAGATCTCTCTACTCAACCTCATTCCGTGCCCACTGCGCCTCCAGCCTCAATTGATACAGAATTCAGTGAGGAGAACTGACCAATAACATGAAGACAAGCTGTACTTATGTGCAATCGGATGCCTGGGTGTGTGGTTTGAAGGAGAGCTGCATACATCGTCAACATGATGAAAAAAACTGTCCTACAAAACCCAGTTCAAATGAAAAATGACTTGTCTGTCTTCCACTGTTGACTCCCTATTGTTTCTCGAGAAATACAAGAAAGATGTAGTGAATAGTTCTTCAGGAGACCAGCTACATAGGTTGGTGCATCTTGATAGATCTTGATGCCTTGCTTGATTTGGACGGGATGCTCAGGGATTGATTGTCGGACAATGAAAAAAGGGTTTATGCAAGCGATTTAGAACTAGAAGAGGGGGGGGGAGGCCTCGTCTAGATTAAAATCTAGAAGAGGGTGTTCGATGACAAGCGGAGTTCAACTTTGACAGATTGTGACCCATTTGGCAAACGGCATGGCGGCACGTCAGTTTAGAAAAATAATCTAGGTTTCTAAACCTTATGGGAAGTTATCCAGCATTACAGTTTATTTGCTTGATTAAATCGCAAGCCAGGGTACTCATTTCAAACTCCGATAAGGGTCAGATTTACTCGTTTATGTAACGGGAAGTCACCCAATGGTTACACACCATGAGCAAGATCGGCAAATATTTCCTGTCAAGATTTGAGTCAGAAACTGTCAAATTAGGCGCTCAATATGACGGTTGAGATTGATCGAAGTAGAAGGGGAAGAACAATTGAAGTTAGGCTAAAAATCTCATGGAAACATCATTGTCAACGCCCACTGCCTATAAATACAATATAAAATATTGACGATATCCCGACTCTCCCCACCATCGTTTCCCCAACCATCTTCCAAGACAACTCGACGAAGTCAATGACAAGCCGGCTGCCACATTGATCTCTAGTGCATAGGAGGTCTACCCTTTCTCTTGGCAATCTGTTCTGAAGGGAGTGGTGGTATTAGGCGCTCATTCCGACTACTGCTGGCATTGAGGACTGCTGGCATCGAGAACTGAAGCTTAGGTGAGTTTTGCGCCCCAGAATGACTTGCAATTCAAAACTTACCATTCTCAACACAAAAAAATTAGCTGTTTTTCCGCGAGGGTCGTTGCGGGCCCTTGCTATGTCTGGTCCGGCCCTCCTACCGCTGGAAATCCTCGAGGCGTGCATCAGTGCCTCCAATACAACCACATGGCTATCCCTCGCTAGCGTCTCTAAAATCTTTCATTCTTTAACAATTCGCTCTTTATACCGCGACATCTCTCTGGGCTCCCCTTCATCAGTCATCGCATGCTGCCGCACATTATCATCCAATTCTACCGCCTCCTCGTCTGTTAGAACGCTTTTAATTAATCATTTGTAAGTCATTCCATCTTCAATCTTGAAGTCGCCACTAATTCCTTTCCAGACCGAACAAACCGGTTAAATCAAATCAAAATTACTTTTCGTCATATCACGTTTCATTACGGGAGGCCTTACAATCTTTGATTGAGATTCGAACTCTCAGATTACTGGTTGAAGATCCCTCTTTAATTTTCGTTTTCAAGGATTCTGTTCTGCCTCGATTGCAACACTTCGCATGTCGCTTAATTCTTTCATCACCCCTCGTTTCCTTTTTGAATCGTCATCCAACGGTGAACTATCTCGAAGTTTCCCCCCATGAGGACATTATTTCTTCTGTTAAACCAATCCTTCCCCCTCTCTATCTTCCCGAACTTGAGTATTTCGCAGGAAACGGCGAATATCTCAGTGCGATGAGCCCCGCTATTTCCCTTCGTGCGGCATTTCTTTCTTGGGGCGCGGTGGATAGCTCTCCCGAAGCAGCAATCGCAGTTCTTGAACGCCATAGCGGCGACAGCTTGAATGTAATTACTTGTCGACGGCGGGGATGGAATCTCGACCTCATTGACATGATCTCTACACGGCTGCCGTATATCTACTCCCTCCACATCGCCAATATTGTCGTCGTCGATTCCTATCCCACCGAGGTGCGTTGTGCGTCTACAATTTTCCTCAATCAATTTCATGTGCAATTAGGCCTATCTTGAAGCAATTTGGACATATCTCAAACGATTTGAGAATTTACAACGCCTCGTTTTGAATTGCGTGGACGTTTATGGGATAGCTAACCTCGCGTGTCGCATGGACGTCGACTTCTCAATAATCACCTCTTGGGGTGAAGCTTGCCCTTCCCTTACGGAGATATCACTTCCGCGTTCGTCTCAACCTTTCTCTTCCTATTTTTTGTTGTTGACGACATATACGATTTAATGACGGCAGATTCGGGCAGACTCTCTTGGCACAGAATTACCGAAAATTTCTGGATACCTGACATCGAGAACGTAAACGGCTCAACCTGGCTTTATACCGCAATTTTGTCGGACAAATACCCGGGATGGCATTCGCTAGTCAATAAGGCTGAGAAAAGAATTCGCGAGAACGTTTCGAATCCGATTGATTTCGATAGGTTAACCACCGTACTTCATCTCATGGAGAGACGTGGCCGATGTGACTTTGTGGTCGGGGTCAAGATCGAGGAGGCGAAGGAAGAGGTAGAAGAAAAAAACACTTGAAAGGAGTTTTTCGCGGGAGACGTCAACGAAAGTGACGTTGATGAAGCCGTTTGACTGGATTTCATTTTTATTTTCGATATCTTATTCTTCGTTTCCAATTTACATGGTAAGAATTTGCTATTCGACATCGCATAGTTTACATAAAATCACACAACCTAAACCTTAGAACACCTTCATTCGCATTAATCTAGACTTCATATTCGCACTCGTAACTTGCTTATCAAGGCAGAGCAGCCTCCCCAATCTTGTGCAATGTGAGGCTGAATTGATCAACTTTGACCGGGTATACTTAGAGCCGTTCCCGGATCATGATCAATCAATCACTCCCTCAAATGATCAAATCTTTCTTCCTCTCCCATGATGGCCCCCAATGCACCGTCGAAAACGGCTATCCGACATGGCTCCTGTCTCTGTGGAGCAGTTCGTTATCAAGTGACGGGGGAGCCGCTGACATTTTTCGTCTGTCATTGCAAGAACTGCAAGAAAGCGACTGGTTCTGCCTTCATGACAAATACATTTTTTCTCGAAAAGGTACATGTCTTCCCTCCAACTCTAGCGACCAAGACACTCCCAGCGTCTAGTATAATTTATGTATAACGACTGGGCTGACTACCATTCCACCCTCCTCAGAACGTCCGGGTCATCGAAGGGAAGGATCAGCTAAGCTGCTTCCGAGACACCAATACAGAGAGCGGCGTTGCGCTCAGACGGTATTTCTGTTCCAAATGCGGATCGAACGTACTCCTGTCGTCCGAACAAAAGGATAACAACTTGACCATCGTCACTTTCGGGACGATTGATGACAAGGTGGATTGGTGTACGCCTTATTTTATTTATCCCTGTGTTTCGAAGCTCTAACCCTGTATTCCGATATAGCTCCGCGGAAAGAACGATTTCCAGAACACATGCTGCCGTTCGTGAAGGGTATAAATCTCAACCCAAAGGGCCTGGCGCGCCCGAAGCTCTAGAAACGAAAGTCAGGTCTTACTCACAGGGCATTCAGTAGATACCCAATGGGACCATAGTAGTTCACATGGTCAATTGTCCAATGTACCATAGGGCTACCCCAATGGGCCCAATCGTAGTTGGCACCATTTGGGCATAGTTTGGCCCAATGTCTGTGAGACGTTAAGCTGGCATTGTTGGGGCCAAGGTAACAAAACTATGAGAAGCATAATTGGGCCCAATGAGGGATACACAAAAAGAATTGGGCCCATGATAAACTCCCAACAGCCAAGGTTGGGCCCAATATTCCAATGGTATTAATTAGGCTATACTGCATTGTTGGGCCCAATATGTAATTAGGCTATATTGCATTGTTGGGCCCAATGCTCGGTGTAACAAATGCCGAATCCGGCGGAACCATAACCCTAGCCCTGGTAATCCCTGTCTAGCCGAAATCCAGTCGGATGACATCACCTCCAGCACAAAATGGGATACACTTTGCAAATACCATCGGTAGTGTTTAAAGGTTCAGTCCATAGGACCGCAAAAAACCGGTGGACCGAACTGAACCGGACCATGGTCCGGTCTTTTTTTCGGTTGCAGTTGCCCCAATTTGGGGTTGGTCCGGTTGCCGGTTGCCTCATTTCGAAAATATATTAAAACCGTTCAAAGACCGGTTTTGATCGGTTGCAACCGGTTAAACGGTCACGTGCGTTACATACCCTTGTAACCACGTTTATTACCTTTTATTGGGTTTTTGTTTCATCAAAAACGGTTAAGAATTGAGAAAGATATAACCAAATCCATATTTTACCCGAGTCTCTACGAGATGTAATTCGGTTTCAGTTATAGCTATGTCAAATCTTCATTAAATCTCTTCAAAATTGGTAGAATGACGGGTATTTACATGCTTTACTATTTCATATAACCCGTTTATTTTTCAGAGTAATAATAGTCAAGATACAAATGGTTTATATTGGTATAATAAATTATACGCAAAAAAACCGGTCTGGATCGGTCTGAACCGGCTCCATAGACCGAAATAGACCGGTCCTAGGTGGTTCGGTTCGGTTCCCTCAATATCTGGGTTGGTCCTAGACCGGTTGCGGTCCACGGTTGCGCGTTTTGGGGGCAAAAAACCGGACTGAACTGAACTTGCGAACACTAACCATCGGTAGCACACAGGTAGGCCATAAATCAATATTTCCATATCGGCCTAGAATCCTGTTAATCACTTGAATTCATTTCGGGTAATAGATAATAGCCGGACATGTGACAGCCACTCTGTATGCAGGGATAGCATGAGGCATGCTGTATAAAGGACACTTTCTTTGCATTTAAAGGTCAATACCTCCTGGAATATTGTGTTGCCTCCTGGAGTGCACTCAGTACATGTTAAAACAGAAGATTTCATCGGCTGGTTGTGCCGAAATCCCTCCGGAAATATTGTGTTGCCTCCCAAAAACTATGTGCACTCAATAGATATTAAAACCGAAGATTTCATCGGCTGGTAGTGCCGAAGTACCTCCGGGAATATTGTGTTGCCTCTTGGAGACTATGTGCACTCAACACATGTTAAAACCGAAGATTTCATCGGCTGGTTGAGCCGAAATCCCTCTGGAAATATTGTGTTGCCTCCCAAAGACTATGTGCACTCAATAGATATTAAAACCGAAGATTTTGTTGGCTGGTAGTGCCGAAGTACCTCCGGAAATATGGTGTTGCCTCTCAAAGAATATATGCACTCAACACGTGTTAAAACCGAAGATTTCGTTGGCTTGTAGTGCCGAAGTACCTCCGGGAATATTGTGTTGCCTCTTGGAGACTATGTGCAGTCAATAGATATTAAATCCGAAAATTTTGTCAGCTGGTAGTGCCGAAATACCTCCAGAAATATTGTTTTGCCTCCCCGAAAATATGTGCATTTAATACATGTCAAAACCGAAGATTTCGTCGGCTGGTAGTGCCGAAGTACTCCCGGAAATATTGTGATTTTGTCAGCTGGTAGTGCCGAAGTACCTCTGGAAATATTGTGTTGCCTCTTGGAGAATATGTGCATTCAACACATGTTCAAACCGAAGATTTTGTCGGCTGGTAGTGCCGAAGTACCATCAGAAATATTGTGTTGGCTCTCTGAGAATATGTGCACTCAACACATGTTAAAACCGAAGATTTCCTCGGCTTGTAGTGCCGAAGTACCTCCGGGAATATTGTGTTGCCTCCCAGAAAATATGTGCATTCATTACATGTTAAAACCGAAGATTTCATGGGCTGGTAGTGCCGAAATATCTCCGGAAATATTGTGTTGCCTCCCAAAGACTATGTGTAGTCAATAGATATCAAAGCCGAAGATTTTGTCGGCTGGTAGTGCCGAAGTACCTCCAGAAATATTGTGTTGCCTCTTGGAGACTATGTGCACTCAACACATGTCAAAACCGAAGATTTCGTCGGCTGGTTGTGCCGAAATCCCTCTGGAAATATTGCGTTGCCTCCCAAAGACTATGTGCACTCAACACATGTTAAAACCGAAGATTTCGTCGGCTTGTAGTGCCGAAGTACCTCTGGGAATATTGTGTTGCCTCCCAGAAAATATGTGCACTCATTACATGTTAAAACCGAAGATTTCATGGGCTGGTAGTGCCGAAATATCTCCGGAAATATTGTGTTGCCTGCCAAAGACTATGTGTAGTCAATAGATATCAAAGCCGAAGATTTCGTCGGCTGGTAGTGCCAAAGTACCTCCGGGACTATTGTGTTGCCTCCCAGAAAATATCTGCATTCATTGCATATTAAAACCGAAGATTTCATAGGCTGGTAGTGCCGAAATACCTCCGGAAATATTGTGTGGCCTCCCAAAGACTATGTGCAGTCAGTAGATATTAAAACCGAAGATTTCGTCGGCTGGTAATGCCAAAATGCCTCCAGAAATATCGTGTTGCCAGATGAATTTCAAGGCAGACAAATTTTGGAGATTTGAAAGCATTTCATGATAATACTACAAGATGAGTAACTGCTCACTGACGCATTGATGGATCAAGAAAGAGACTGAATGGTCTCCCTCACCCCCAGTCTTTTTCTGGAGTTGCAAGCAGATGGTAAACTTACTTCTGTTCAACCACATTGATATGTATCCAGTGTGTGAACTCAAAAGGTTAGGTATAACCTTCACTACGGTGAATTTTCAACAATTTCTTTTATACTACATGGCGGCTCAGAAGATCAACCAATGATGATGGTGGGTATGAATATTCCCCAGAAGGTGAAACAACAGTTGCGTATGGTCAGACAAGGTTCTGGGAAGGTCAAACAATGTTCCCGGGGGGTTAAACAATGTTCCCGGAACATCAAACAATGTTTCCAGGAGATCAAACAAGAATTTCGGCACTAACAGAAGCTGAAATCTTTGGGTTTCACAGCTATTTTGACTTATTGAAAGTGCACATGTTTTCCGAGAAGCAAAACAATATTCCCAGATGTATTTTGGCATTGCCAGCCACCGAAACCTTCGATTTTAACATGTATTGGGTGCACATAGTCTTTGTGAGGCAACACCATATTTCCAGAGGTATTTCGGCACAACCAACCGATGAAATCTTCGGTTTTAATATGTAATGAATGCACATATTTTCTGGGAGGCAACACGGTATTCCTTGAGGTACTTCGGCACTACAAGCCGACGAAATCTTCGGTTTTAACATGTGTTGAGTGCACATATTCTTTGAGAGGCCGCACAATATTTCTGGAGGTACTTCGGCACTACCAGCCGACGAAATCTTCGGCTTTGATATCTATTGACTACACATAGTCTTTGGGAGGCAACACAATATTTCCGGAGATATTTCGGCACTACCAGCCCATGAAATCTTCGGTTTTAACATGTAATGAATGCACATATTTTCTGTGAGGCAACACAATATTCCCGGAGGTACTTCGGCACTACGAGCCGACGAAATCTTCGGTTTTAACATGTGTTGAGTGCACATATTCTTGGAGAGGCAACACAATATTTCCAGAGGTACTTCGGCACTACCAGCTGACAAAATCACAATATTTCCGGGAGTACTTCGGCACTACCAGCCAACAAAATCCTCAGTGTTAATATCTATTGAGTGCACATAGTCTTTGGGAGGCAATACAATATTTCCAGAGGGATTTCGGCACAACCAGCTGACGAAATTTTCGGTTTTGACATGTGTTGAGTGCACATAGTCTCCAAGAGGCAACACAATATTTCCGGAGGTACTTCGGCACTACAAGCCGACGAAATCTTCGGTTTTAACATGTGTTGAGTGCACATAGTCTTTGGGAGGCCACACAATATTTCCGGAGGATTTCGGCACAACAAGCTGACGAAATTTTCGGTTTTAACATATCTTGAGTGCACATAGTCTCCAAGAGGCAACACAATATTTCCAGAAGGTACTTCGGCACTACAAGCCGACGAAATCTTCGGTTTTAACATGTGTTGAGTGCACATATTCTTGGAGAGGCAACACAATATTTCCGGAGGTACTTCGGCACTACAAGGCGACGAAATCTTCGGTTTTAACATGTGTTGAGTGCACATATTCTTGGAGAGGCAACACAATATTTCCGGACATACTTCGGCACTACAAGGCGACGAACTCTTCAGTTTTAATATCCATTGAGTGCACATAGTCTTTGGGAGGCAACACAATATTTCCGGAGATACTTCGGCACTACAAGGCGACGAACTCTTCGGTTTTAATATGTGTTGAGTGCACATAGTCTTTGGGAGGCAACACAATATTTCCGGAGGGACTTCGGCACTACAAGCCGACAAAACTCTTCGGTTTTAATATCCATTGAGTGCACATAGTCTTTGGGAGGCAACACAATATTTCCGGAGGTACTTCGGCACTACCAGCCAATGAAATCTTCGGTTTTGACATGTATTGAGTGCACATAGTCTTTGGGAGGCAACACAATATTTCCGGAGGTACTTCGGCACTACAAGCCCATGAAATCTTCGGTTTTAACATGTAATGAATGCACATATTTTCTGGGAGGCAACACAATATTCCTGGAGGTACTTCGGCACTACAAGCTGACGAAATCTTCGGTTTTAACATGTGTTGAGTGCACATATTCTTTGAGAGGCAAAACAATATTTCTGGAGGTATTTCGGCACTACCAGCCAATGAAATCTTCAGTTTTAACATGTAATGAATGCACATATTTTCTGCAAGGCAACACAATATTCCTGGAGGTACTTCGGCACTACGAGCCAACGAAATCTTCTGTTTTAACATGTGTTGTGCACATATTCTCGGAGAGGCAACCCAATATTTCCGGAGGTACTTCGGCACTACGAGCCGAGGAAATCTTCGGTTTTAACATGTGTTGAGTGCACATATTCTTTGCAAGGCAACACAATATTTCCAGAGGGATTTCGGCACTACAAGCCGACGAACTCTTCGATTTTAACATGTGTTGAGTGCACATATTCTTTGAGAGGCCGCACAATATTTCTGGAGGTACTTCGGCACTATGAGCTGACGAAATCCTCCGTTTTAACATGTGCTGAGTGCACATATTCTTTGCAAGGCAACACAATATTCCCGGAGGTATTTTGTCACTACGAGCCGACGAAATCTTCGGTTTTAACTTGTATTGAATGCACATATTCTCAGTGGTAACACAATATTTCCGGAGGTACTTCGGCACTACCAGCTGAAGAAATCCTCGGTGTTAATATCTATTGAGTGCACATAGTCTTTGGGAGGCAACACAATATTTCCAGAGGGATTTCGGCACTACAAGCCGACGAAATCTTCGGTTTTAGCATGTGTTGAGTGCACATATTCTTTGAGAGGCCACACAATATTTCTGGAGGTACTTCGGCACTATGAGCTGATGAAATCTTCGGTTTTAACATGTGTTGAGTGCAAATATTCTTTGAGAGGCAACACCACATTTCCGCAGGTACTTCGGCACAACCAGTGGATGAAATCCTCGGTCTTAATATCTATTGAGTGCACATAGTCTTTGGGAGGCAACGCAATATTTCCGGAAGGATTTCGGCACTACCAGCTGACAAAATCTTTGGTTTTAACATGTCGGATTTGAATTTGAGCCGAAGATGGCCTCATTTTTTGACGTCGTGTTGCCTGATGTGGGAAGACTTACCAACCCACTGGAATAAGCCCGAATAGCCCACAGGGTATTGCATCGGGAATATGAGGTGGGTTTGAGAGCTCGAGATGCTCTTTTGGAGGCAATGGCACACATAGAGGATCAGTTGAGGCAGTTGGATACTATGATCATGCTGAATGAAGAGGAGCTTCGGATCAAAGCAAGGATTGAGAAGGCAGAGAAATTGGTGCCATAGTAGTGACCCCCCCCTGTCTTCAGATATATCTTTCGGCCTACTTTTTCGTCGGTCCACCATATGATCATGTGTTAAATAGCAATTGGGCCCAATGTTGCGGGATATTTCACAATTGGGCCACACCATCTCACCTTAAGGTAAAAGCATGCATTGGGCCCAAATTTATTCAATAGTGTGTAGATAGCATTGGCCCCATTGGGGTAGCTCTATGGTACATAGGTACAATTGACCATGTGGAGTACCATTGAACTATAATGTAACGTATGAGTACTTGTGTTACTCAGGGTTCTGGATCGCGAAGTTAGTAGTGTGCACATACCTCTGCTGCAACTGAAGAGATGAGGAATTGGGGACAAAGGGTGCGCATGTAGGCGACCAGCTTTTTGGATTGAGATAAGTTATCCCCCAGTGCCCCTCATGTTCTTTGTCGTCTCGTGCATCTCTATTGCCCTCGGGTACCCGCAGGAATTAATCACGACCAGGAAGCCTAGGAGAAAACTAGATACTTGTGGATCTCGTGGATACCAGACATTTGTTAAATTGGAAGTTTGTGACCATTCTTTTTCACCATTTAGGATTTCCGCCAATAGAGCCCGATCCATTTCAGCTTTTATGTTCTTTCTTTCGTTCTTACAATAAATCTGATCCGTGCTGGTTTAATCCTGCGAGGATTTTGACGCCGCAACCTGCTCAATGCAATCCTTTCGAGAGACATTTGTTTCTAGAGGTCTTGTTCTTGTTCCGTACTGACTACGGAGCATTCTGCGTATTTAACGTCCCAGGGGGTATTGTTAGCGATGGCGCCCAAAGATATGGTCTGAGTCCGTCAGACAATACTTCCCCCCTTGGTTTCCCATCATCGGTATCGTATCCAATAGCATTTATGGCGAATAGCGTAAGTTGCGCGTTATCCGCATGACAGCACAAAATTCCTTGAGCCGAACATGGCTCGCCTAAAAAATTGCGATTTCGGTGTGCGAGAGCTGGACTTGCGTTCAAGCCGATCGGGCATTCCTTTGTGGCTTCTCCTCCTCCTTTGTGATTACTCCTGTGGTTCTTTAGAACGCCCAGGATAAAAGTTAAATTATATCGCACAACTTATTATGACAATTACCTTGACCAATTCAATCTGACAAGGTGGCGCCTTTATCTTTGTAAAATCCTCCTTCAGATATGGGAAGGATGGATTGTTATCCAGGGAGGAAGATCTAGACCGCGCTCCGGATCTAGTATCAATATTCATGTTTAATATGGCATCCCGTCTGGCGGAAATAGGTGGTATTTCATCCACAGATGCGGAACGCTGGAAATTCGGGGCCACAGGGACACTAGAATTAGAGGGATGTCGCGGAGCGTCATTTTGAGGTGTCGCTATAGGCGATTGGAGTGAGTTCCCAGCGAGAATATTACCACCTTGAGAAATCGACGAATGCGATAGGGGGACATTTGTTATCGAAGACGTGGACAAATCTTCAAGTGGTAAAGCTTGTAGGTCCTCCGGAACTCCAGAAGAATGTTGCGGGAGTGAAGTGAAAGTCGCCATCTGCACAGAAGAAGGCCGGCTGAGCGGCTTGGAGTTCGTACTCCCTGACGACGTGGTATGATCAGCTTTTGGAGTCGAAGCTCTCAGTGATTTCTGCCCCTCGGGAGATCTTGCAAATCTCGGCGTCGAAAATTTCTCCAGACGGAAGGATGATTTTGAACCATGCATGTGACCCAATTTCTCCTGGGTCCATCCAATTATCCTCTGCTGCCACGCCCTATCCATGTTGTCGCCGTATCGCCTAAATGTAGCCGCGATCAAGAAAAAATATATCACCCCGAGGGCCAACACAAATGTTATGAGCGCCCGCGGGACTCTGGCCTCAGATGGTGTTAACGGGACGATGTTAGCATCTTCGGTTGTTCCAGTTCGCCAAACAAATGACATGATACACGCCAAGTATAGAATCATGGACCTAGTGGGAGGTGTTTCGATGCAGGGCGAAGCCTTATGATTGTGTCTTACCATGCTAGCCATGCCGCAGGCATGGCAAGAAGAACCCATACGTTCCAAAATATTCCCGTGCGTGACTTTTGCGCCTCCTGATTGTTGATGAGCAAGAATAATTTTCAGCGGTAGAGCAATATGCGTACCGTCGCCCATTCTGCGGCTTTGTAGGTTTTGCGCATAGTCCCAAACCTGACAATATACATGCAGCCGTATAAAAGGCT
Source organism: Laccaria bicolor S238N-H82 (assembly GCF_000143565.1). Lineage (NCBI taxonomy): Eukaryota > Fungi > Basidiomycota > Agaricomycetes > Agaricales > Hydnangiaceae > Laccaria > Laccaria bicolor. The sequence continues at coordinate 240,653 of NW_001889900.1, forward strand.
CATGAGTGCGCAAACCAGTGATAAGAGAGCAAAATATCGAGTAAATGGATCCGAAGCCGCTGCCTGTATTTGAAGAATAGTGAGAATAGCTCTATGAACGGACGCCAAAGCGTCAATGAGTCTAGGAAAAAGAATCAATAAGAGAATACGTACGACAAAAGTAGAACCGAGACGATATTGAGCGTCTTCCATTCCCTCATCAACGAGTCAATGAAAGACTGCCAAGAATTTTGCAAATCCGCGTGAGGATGCGAGATAGCTTGCGGCTCGAAGATAATCCCTTTCTTCAGATGCCGGACAGGATCCTTCCACTGACTTGCCGCTTCCAAAGCCATCTTTTTGATCTCAGGCATACTCATCTCGGCGTCCTCGAAAATGCGGGTGACACGCGAAAAGTAGAGTGATGGAAGACGTAGCATGAGATAGAGATATACCTGTCGTGGTAGCGTATCAATGAAAAATACAAAAATGTAAGTTGACAATGGTGCAGTCTCGTTGAAATGCGTTGGGTCTAGCAGTTCCTCTTGTACTATGTTCGTAGCACTCTTGATATGTGGTTTGATTTCCGGGAGGCGATGAGCGTGAGGAGAGCTGGCAGTGGTGGCTCGCGGATACCGGTATCGGCGGGGGCTTTGCGAAAGAGACGCTGAATCAGATCCCGACCTGCGTGCGAAACGCCTTTGCCTATGGGAGTGAAATCCCGAGTGTCGAGATTGTGATCTAGACCTGCGGCGCATTGCCGCGCTGCGCGAACGTGATTTCGACCTGATTCTTGAGCGGCCATGAGAACGAGATGGTACGCGATGCCTTTTGGCCCTCTTGGAACTTGAAGAGGGAGACCTTATGACACGCCCGTCAAATCGAGGGACAGTTCGGGAGTACGGCCGAGGATAGCTTATACTTCTTGAGCGTGATCCAAGACGAGGGCTATCCGAGCGGTCCCTCCCTCGACCCCTCCAATCTCCCTCATCGTTATTGCGTTGCAGCTCATGAGGTGGCGGTAGCCTAACACTGTTTGAAGTGTCCTTTGTCGGAATCCAATTATCTGGCGGGGTTTCAACATGTCTGGGCTGAACAGGATGACCCTCTGAATTTGTTGCTGGAGGAAGATGAAGATCGTCGTTGATCTCGATAACCCGGGGAGGAGACTCATCATTTCTCTCGTCAGGTTCCAGGAAAGCTACGCCATGTGTATAAGGTTCCACAGAAGACGACATGGACGGGGGCCTGGACTATTGAAACGTTTTTGTAAGCCGGCAGTAGTAAGTAAGAGATTGAAAATACCGGAGGTTCTACTACGATATCAAACCCTGAAGATGAACTCGGAAGAGACCCTTGACGTAGCTTAGTAGATGAACTTCTGCCAGGTGAACCATGTAAATTACCCTCGACCATCGCATCAAACGAACTCTTCCTCTCGTCAATGGCAGGTCTTTGTGAAAGTGGCGCTCTAGACGCTGAACTTTCTACTGAAGTGTAGTGAGCACTACACGCCTCCGACAAGCTGGCCAACGTTACCCTGTTCTGAGATAACACTCAACAGCGCCTGTCCCCTCGTTCTCTGTCTAGGGGCTGATGTCAGAAGATCAAGCTGGGATAGAACATTGGGGACCCCCGGGCGATCTTCTGAAACTTGACGATGGTCATGAAGGGGTGCGGACGATCTACCTGTGAGGGAACTGCGTCGTCTATCGCGTATCCCTCTACCCGATCTGGAGGAACTTCGAGAGCTGCTGGCAGAGGATATTGGGCGTGTGTGTCGCCTATCAGCGGCGTGCTGCGTCCTAACATATCTACGACTTGCACTCCGACCCCGAGTTCGAGAGCGGCGTGTCATTGGACTTGGTGATCGATAGTCCCTTCGGCGGTGGACTTCAGAACCATTGCGATGGGTTGGGCGTGACATGACATCAACAGGAATAGGAATGTCATCGATGGTAGCTCCAGTCTGAAAATTCCCGAAGAGGTTCCTAATGCCTAACGATAGTGAAGGACGAAATGGGTCTACGGCAACGAAGTTTCTTGTCATCAGACTGCGGCGGGGAGGCTCGACTTGGAGGTATTGTTCAGGATCCATCGGTGAGGCGCTCAAGACAAACTCAGCTGAACAGCTGGACGATGTTTGGAGTCAACTTGGGAACTGGCCAAATATCTACACACAACGGGTTCTTGCAAGTTGCCACCAACTTCAGGATCAACCAAGGAACAACTGACCTATTACTGAACAGATCGATATCATATGTATTTATTTCGAATGGGTTGCGGAAAACAACTGGAATGTTGTAATGACCGTTACATTTTGTTTTTTTGCAACTCTTGGCAAACAAATTGGCAAAGGGAAGTTTGAGGGAAGTTCAACGAGGAATCGATTCTCGAATGACGGGAATACCACTTAACACAGATCCAAATGTGTCTTGACAGATCAAGTAGGAATGAAAAAGGAACGCATGCCACGGTCAAATATATGTCGGGGACGATGGATTTGACGACATTCATAATGCCCAAGGTTTGGAGTTACCTAGAAGCAATCGTCCTCTTTAAAGTTAGCCTCAACAGCTGGCTCGGCTCCCTTCCGGTCCTAAAATTGTCACTTCACTGAACCAGGAGAATACAATCTGTCCACATGCCAGCGGTTTCAGCATTCACTTCGCTAGCTCAGCAATAGATTACTTACCGTAAGCTGCTAGTGAATAATCTTGAACATGTATTGAAGCAGGAACTCTTCAAGAGACGTGGAAAGATATCGTGAAGGGTGTCTGTGTAGCGAACGTATCCGAAATTGAGTGTATGGCTGTCGGCAGCATTCTGTTACATCACGTTTCCACCCCGATGCTCTTGACTCGGGTTATTGTGTCCTCTCAGCTCCTCACGAAGTCCTACAATTATCGTATACGTAGAAATGATGATAAGCCAACTCGCAAACAGCTAAGGGGAACAAACCTGCTGAAGAAACGGCAAGGACAGTTCACTGCAGGTGAAACTGAGAATAGGTATTTCCTAGTGCTTCGATATATCGACAAAAGCTTGAACATAAAAGCAACTAACTCATAAAAATACACAACAGTCAACTTACGCTTCTCCACTATAGATCATCATAATTTTCCTACAAAATGATTAATCTCAGAGAAAAGGGACGAAGGAAGGGAACTGGAACGCACTGTGGTTACTCTTCGCAATGAAGGTCGCAAGGTATTTTACCATGCTACCAGTTTCTTCCCCGACAGGGCGGATTTCCCTCTCAGGGAGGGAGAACCCATACTACGAGACACACAATAAGCGACGTGTGAGGCAACGGTAGGGAATGGACATACGGTTCCGGTATCCCTGAGATGTGCGACATATGAGAATTTGATGCCAGCCCGGTTATACATCCAATCAAGGATGTTCCCCGGCGCCCGGTACAGCATACGGCACAAAGTGGCCGTCTGTGATTCATTTGAACATCTGGATGAATAGCAAAAGACCGAAACGCACTTGGAACGTGGTTCCGTGAACAAAACCTAGAGCTTGCACGGCACCTAACGCTGCCTCAGTGAGATCTTCAGCCGCTTTTGGTATTCTCTTGCAGGAGTATGAATACGGCGTCGATACTACAAGCTAATCTGTCAGCAAACAGTTAAGACGACGACGAAACGAACACACGCATCTGTCCATAACTCCTCAAATCGAGGAACCCAATCAAATCGGGAAGCGTAGCCACAAAGTTCGCAATATTGTTCACCTCGGGCGCCTCAAAAGGCCTAGACCCAGGATACCAATGTGAGCACGGATCTGTGGGCTCCTTCGGCTTTGTGAAGTTGCCTGCACTAGCCGGAACGTCGGGCTGCCACTTGTACCCCCAATTCCTGTTCATATCGAGGCCTACGCACTTGGCCCTGGGGGAGGTGACCTGGCGGTTCTTGTACCAGTAGCGGTCGTACTCCCAGGTGTAGTCGTACCCATCTGGGTTGGGTACAGGGATGATGTGGAAATCGAACACATCGAGGAGGTGGGAGAGTGAGTTGGGTGAGGAGGGATCGGAGAGGAGGGCGTGGGCGAGGTAGAGAGAGGTTGCGGTTGCGATCCACTGTGATAGAGTTAGTCAACCCAGGAGTATAGATGGGAAGGAACGCACCTCTCGTGCATGCTGGGCACCAACAATTACAAACCCAAGCTTTCCATCCCCATTCCTGTTCTTTTTCCCTTTCTTTCTCTTCTTAGTCGTCATTGTCTGGGTCTCATTATGCTCTGTATTCGATATGGTCAGCGCCATCATCTCCCTTCCCTGGCCGGTATGTCCTAGGTTCGTAAGGCGGGTAGTGTTGGGGTGGAGTTTCGAAAGTTGCCGTAAGAACTCATCGATTTCGAAGAGCGGGTGATACACATCGTGGTATGTCGTGTTTTCGAGGGTCCCAAAGTCCCAAGTCGAGTTTACCAAGCCCTGCCGCCTTCGTGGCGGCGTCAAAACGGGCGTCGTGGTGTGAGAAACGCGTTGGAGCGCCTCTGGGAGTCGATCCCGCGACGAGTAAATGTCGACGTGCGATCTGGCGACTTGCCAGACGTCAAGATCATGTTCCTACAGTTCTTTTAGCGCCAAAGTACGTGGTGACAGAATAAATGGTAGCTACGCTCGCCAATCGCAAAATATCCTCAAGGGAAGATCCGGTTACGCTGAACCTCCGCAATACCCCGGTATGAGTGTCTTCGTTGGTCAGGACATGCTGCTCAAAAGCGAGCACGGAAAGGCCCATCAACAGCGGCAAGAACCATCTGACCGTCATGCTCGACGACGGCGGCGGAGGACAGAAGGAAAAAACAAGTGGTCTGTGCAGAATTTATGGTCGTGTGCCGATTTGAAATGTCTGGACCTTACCATATTTAGGCGCGGAACCAAGTGAAGTCACGTGGTTCTCATCCCCCTTCCTCATGATCACAAGCGACGAACTTTACTGTCAACGAGATTGCTAATCGTACAGAAAAAAGACAAGAAACTATGGGACTAGACTAAAGGAGAGCTTACATTGATTTTTATAACAGCAAGGCGGCTAATTAATAGGGGCTCGCACCCCACCTTGAGGTAAGAAACTGAGTAGTTTCTGGAACGCAAGGTCAGGACCAGCGCTACTGGCTTCAGCTTGCCTTTTCTCAGGGGCTTTCGCAGCCGCAGCGCGTCGAGCGTCCAAACGCGCTTGCCTCCTCCCCGCCGCCGCCTCTTCATAATGTGGATTGAGGAGGTCGGAATAGTTCTCTTCTTCTTCTTCGTCCTCCGAGTCCTCGTCTTCATACACCCCACTCATCATATTCACAAGCATCTTCAACGTCAAGCTGGTGGGCCCCCGTTCCGAGTCAACTGCTGATGACAGCATTTCCGGTGGTAGCACAGGGCCTTTCGGTGGAACTCCAATCATCCGTTTCACGAAGTCGAACTCTAAGTCGTTCGCGCACCGCGGGAGCTTACGGTATTCATCGTCAGTGTCGTTCTCGGATTCCCATATTTCCTCGAACATACTATCGCCGAGGCATGACTGACTCTTCGCGCCTTCGACCATGGACTCGAGCGCGTACTCGAATTTCCCGCCTTTTTTCAAGTAGAAATTGACGTCTCTGTCGCCCTTGCAGAGAGTCCTAAGACGAGGGACGCTTGGTACTCCCTCGGTCTGGTCGAGGAGAACGTATAAGTTTTCAAATATCGTCACATAGCCGTTGTAGAAAGTCTTGTAGACTTTTGTGCGAAGGTTAGGGGGGAGGTAATCGAATTGGTGAGCAAGCCCAGGGATTTCAGGCAGTGGCTGGCCACGCTGAAACTGGGGAGCCAACACGGTCATGTTTTCCTTGGATAAGGCCGCTTCAGCTGCGATATTGTTCAATATAAGGAACACCAAATACAAGGGGAACGCACTTTCAAGGCGGAAACGCATGCGCGGAGACAACCAGCCCTCATCACATTCTCCACAGGTACAACCCCACTTTCTGTTCTCAAGATACTCCTCATCCGTCTGACCGTGGACCGATATCCCCATCTCACGTTTCAAAATAAGTTGGACCTTGAGTTCGTTCCTCGAGTACCCTTCCCACTTGTGCATGAGCAGCTCGGCGAGCTCGCGCGTAGAGCGCATAGTATCCTCTATCCTCTCAAGTGGGATCATCCCGTCCTTATTGACATGCTTGTTCAAATCCGACGCCGCTCCAAATTTAAGCAAGGCTTTCAAAGCAGATGCGTTCGCATAGGCTGCTGCAACGTACAGGGGAGTGAACCCGTTATGATCCTGCTTGTGGACTGTGGATGGATCCTGAGTGTGATATGCCTCGATGACGGAAGCGACGTTTTGCTTGGGGAGATTGATGATGGCAAAGTGGAGCGGGTAGGTCCTCATAAAGTCATCCCTATCGGCAGGCGCAGGTTTGGTTGGAACAAATTCGTTTTCCGACCTGTCTGCGTCAGCTTCGGCTGGAAGGAGACGTGAAGGATGCTCGGGGTTTGGAGAATACCCAAAGAAGCGAGTGCGTCCAATCCTCCGAAAATTATTCTGGAGATATAGTTTAGTAATTGAAGCGTATCAAAATCGGGATAACGAACTCACCTTGCGAAGAAACGCGGCCTGCCTGTCTTGGACCCTGGCGTCTTCCTCAGGATTAGAACCCTCCGGAGACTTCGGACGACACATAACCGTATCATTGCGTTCAACACGCCCCGACGCCAAAAACTTCTGGAGAGTCCACGAGCCGAGTCCATGTCCCTTATACTATCAGTGAAGAAACTGTCAACCAAACGGAGGGACTTTTGGGAAAATATGAGCCATACAGGATCTTTGACATCGATATCTTTGATATAGACGATGTCACCACTGTTAAGCTCGTATCCCCATGATCCTGTGCCGCGACGGTACCCTTCACTGACTAGCCAAGGCCTGATGACGCCGAACTTGTCGAATAGCGTATCTGCGAGCTCATGCAGTTCCTCGTCACCTTCATCCATCGCATCTAAGAAATGACCCCTGCAGAAGTGGCGGAAAATCTTGACCGCTCGGATGGAAGCGACATCGCCGTGGGTAGGGTGCGTGACCGTTCCGGTTACGAGTTTGAATACCCGAGGATGGGCGCACTCGTCGCTGAGCTGGAAGGAAATTTTGCAACCTTCTGGCGTAATAGCTGTGGACATTTTGGAGGGAGCAGAAGCAGATTTCAGTGATGTCACGGTTACAAGACATTTGTCTCGGAATGCTCCCTCTTAGATTAGATAACAGTCAGGGGCACTGATGAACTCTTGGACTTCCAATGAATGATGACAAGCAGGCGGAGCTCACATATTATCGTGTTCAAGGCGCGGTCGATTGTGATTGAGGAATAACGTAAGGGCTGAATCTTCTGATAGGTATTAGCCACTCCACGCTACTCGAAGTCGTCCACGCACTCAATTATGAAACTGTCCGACTCTTCCAAATAATCCGGAGACGATGAACCCTGGGTAAGAGTCGAAAGATCAGCCCAAGAAGTGGAGAAGATTTTGACTTCGTATAGTAACGCAACAGCGACGACGGGCAACTGGCGCCCATGTGGACTTGGCCCTTCAAAGGTCCGGAGGTCAGTAACGTTGAGGAAGGCATCTTTTGAAAGCGGGTCAGGGGTTCATTAAAAATGAACGATTTTGAGAGAGCAAGGCGTCTGAGTATCTCCGCCTGATGGTGGGTTCAATCCCTGCCATGAGGCAGTTCGAGTGGTACGACCCTATCCATTAAAACAAGGCGTACAACACGTAGAACGTCCACATAAAAAACCACATTGCCCGAGGCCTGAAAGAAGAACCAGACGAATTTGTGGCTCGAGGCGTTGTCTGGCTCGCTGGGGATGGGACGGAGAAGCTCCAGTCTCCCAGAGAAGACATACCCCGTGTTTGGACGTTGTTAAGGGTGAAGAACGGTTGTGCCTTGCCTGTGTAGCTCGTGCTAAGAACCGTCATAGGGTTGTTGACGCCAGCCAAATCCGCAATAATCTCTGCACCGCACTGCCCACCGCCGTCTCCATCAAGTAAACACGAGGCGCGCCCAAGACCCACTACTCCAGAGAACGTGACTGCAATGTCCTGTTCTACTTTCGTGGAGTCTGCCTTAAAATTATCTGGAATCACTTGAGAATCGAAGGGCAAGATGATGAAACAAAAGGACTCACAGGTGATGGTTGTGGGCGTGCTCAGAACGGTTTGGGTAGTTTGCGTGTTCTGATAGACCATCAAGCTTTGAACTTCAGTTATAACGTAGACCGTCCCGCCATCATTTGCAACGCCTATGGGCGAAGCTCCAAGCACCGTACCAGCGCTGACAGTCGTGGCAAAGTTCCCGACAGGCTGAGGTGCTTCAACGCCATACAGCGTAACGTCCAAGGCAAAAATGCCACCTTGTAAGACTCAAATCAACGCATGGATATGCTGTTAAGCTGTGGTGACTCACAGACGAGTGAGCAGGTTGCGAGAAACGCCTTAAAGGCCTTCATATCCCCCCAGCTAGTCCTGGGCTAGGTCGAACGTTGAATTGTGAAGATCGAATGTGAACGTGAACGTTTGAACTCGCTCTGACGCTTTTTTTATCAAATTTATGATCAGGGGAAAAAATCAGCAGGCACGTGGCAAATCTAATCTTATCACCCTTCTTCACAGGCAACCACTGGCATATCATTCGAACTCTCACTGCAAACATCAGGTCCGAGAACTTGAAGCGTTTTCATAGATTAAGAAGGAGAAAAAGGAGTTCTGAAAACATGTCTTCATCTGGCATCTTATCTAATCGAGGGAATAGTTTCATCTGGCGCTTGCAACTGAAACCGCACACACCATGCCAACTGCCATGGACATTCACCCAAATGACTGCCATGTCTCTTTCAACGTTCAGGACGACGACGAGAATCCCCAGACTCTCAAAATCATCACAGTAATGGCCACGCATCCTGCCCATCATGGCCCCGTGGCATCCATAGAGGCCGTAAAAATCTTGCGGAGATTTTGCAAAGGCCAATTCCTCGACGTCATGGACGAAGAGAGCGACGAGATGCATCAGTTCTCTGTTGCTCTCTTCGACAAGTTCGGTAAGGTCAAACCTTTCTTGATCAGTGAGGGTCACCGTAGTGGCACGGGGTGTTGGGGCGAGGAGTTAAACACTGGAGAACTCATTTATATCAAGGATATCAACGTCAACGACCCTGTACGTTCCAATTTATCTTGCTTTATTGCCTCATCTGACCTTGCCAAAGTACAGGGGCAAAGGGGTGGGGTCTTGGATTTTGAAACAATTCTTGACATCCCACCATGTTGGACCTTCCGATACCGTTATCTGTTGGCCCACTCCCAGCAACCAGCCTCCCTCGCAAGAAGAGTGGAAGGCAATCCAGAATCGACAGATCTCGTTCCTCCGCAAGGTGAGATTCTACCATCTGTGATACGTACAAGCGACTATGTTGACACCTTTTCGTAGAATCATTTCCGCAGGATCGGCCGAACATCCTTCTTCGGCTACTCTCCAAACCCCTCGCATCCTTCACGCAGCGTTTCCGCAGACGCAGATCCAGAAAGTGCAGAAGCCCTCTTCACTCAATCGGTTGGTCCAGCCTCAGCGACCGACCAGGCTCAAGCATTTCCTCTACACTTCGCTCTCATCAACCTCCCCCGCTCGGAAGTCCCCAATGCCATCAGATCCTTCCACGCTGTTGATTCAAACTTGATCCACAAACAGGACCAAGACGGGTTCACTCTGCTCTATTTAGCCGCAGCGCAGGGAAACGCCCCCGCCGTTAGCACCCTGCTCGAATTGGGCGCTGCATCTGATTTGAACAACTATGCGAATAAGGAAGGCATGACGCCGCTTGAGAGGATCGACGAGACCATGCGCTCGGAGCGTGAGTTCTCGGAAACGCTGCTGCAGCAGTGGGACGGGTACTCGGGTGAGCAGCTAGCGGTGCAGGCTATGCTGACACGCGCGCTGGGGGTGTTTCCTGAGGGGATGAGCGACGAAACCTATGCTGAAAAAAAGAAATGGGGGTGCACGTGTGATCAGTGTACGGATGGGTGGTTATCCCCAAGAATGAGATTCCGGCTTGATTGTGAGTTTTTTCCATGAAACACAAAATCAAGCTGAGTTGGCGTAGATGAATCTGCGCTTTGCTCCGACGTCATGCGAGACTGCGCCCCCCTCTTCCGTGTAGGGGAGCTGTTGGACGACCTACTCCCGCCCCAGTTTGATAGCATCCCAGAGCATGTTCGGGCGAACATGACCAAGACATTTTACTTCGGTTTCATAAACTTGTTCAAGGCTCTCAACATCATTCTCCGCGATGTCAACAAAGCACCCACCATCTCAGACGTTCAAGCCTTGGCGTATCGAGACACGAGCGCGGCCTTCTACTTTGGAAAAGGCGGTAAAGTGGAATACGCAATCGATGCGCTAGTCAATAGCACAGAGGAGGCCTCGAGTTTGATTGATGGGACGTTCGAGGAGTTGTACGAAGATGAAAATGAGACAGACGATAGTTTCAGGCGGTTACCAAAATGCGCCAACGATTTGGAGTTTGGGCTCGTGAAGAGGAAGATGGGGGGTTTTCTGGGTGCGGCGGGTGGCATTTTGGGTGGGCCTGCGTTTGGAGGTGGTTTTGGGTCGATGGCTCCTGGTGATGTGGCTTTGTTAAGGTCACTTCAGGCGTCCATCGCAATGCAGCAGGATGAGGGAGAGGAAGGGGATGATGATGATGATTCCGGTATGGATTATTAGGCGTGTGGGTCTATCCAAGAAGGGAGTTTGATTCTTGAATACATCCAGCATAGTCGGCAGATTTTTCTTCTAGTAGCGAAGACAAACTTATCTCTATGTATGTCTAATTACACCGAGTCCGCCCTCAGACGAAGACTACTTCAGTTATACTATCCATTCAAGCCAATTTCTTTTTTTCTCATACCTATTTCGCTGCAACGGATTCTTCGTCAACAACGCGCTTGACCAAGTACAAAACATACCTTTGTTAGTTCAGTGGTAAGCACACCTCCGAACCGAGACGATCTTCACCGTGGGGGACCAAAACTGGGTTCGAATCCCAAACGAAAACTGACATCGTATGCCATGGGATTTTTTTTTGGAATTGTGCAATCTCTGAGCTTCATCACACCCCCTCTCTTGAAAAGGTTCGTTGCTTCATTTGGATGCTCTCCCCCGATTATTCGGTTTTCGTCAAGAACGCGCTTGACTTGTTGATGAATATGTCTTTGTTAGTACATACATCGGCAAGTACGCGCCTGCATATGTAAAATGAATCCGTGGCATGGGGTGAGAGCTGGGTTCGACTCCCAGACAAAGGATCTCGAGGATGGAAAACCTTCTTTGTTTCAGCCCCTGCCAATTGGCAACTTACTGTAATATGATTTTCAACGGCCGATATCGGAACGACTTGTTGTAATATGAATGTATGTCTTTGTTGGTAGACGCCGCCTCGATTCTAGACAAGGAAAATTGCAATTCGTTCAATAATTCATTTTTGACCTCTTGGCTCACCGTCTTTTGTAAATAAAACTAATACTAATTAAAATTAAAATACCTCGAACCTGGAGTCCCCTCCAGATCCTGACCGTCCGAAGGGGAACGGCCACTCTGCGTATTTGATATTTATAACAGTAGATAGCTTGATGTTGTTCGATTCAGGGTGAATGACGGCGCCTGCCTTGAAGTTCCGCTTTGGTTCCGCTGAGAAACTTTCATCCCGCTCCCAATAAGCGAATCAAGGAATTTATCGAAGTTCTTTGGCTCGCGGCGATCATGGAACGTGACGTCTACTCGTTTCAGCAGTCCACCCTTTTCAGTATCACTCCGCTTTTGCACCAAAGACAACAATTGGGATTCGGAAAAACTTGCGCAATGTGTCCCGTTGCATTGAAGTTCTTCAAGCAGAGGGCACAGACAATCGGGATTTTCGGCGGAAGGAGTGCCAGTGAGGCGATCAATGACTTCGGGATCGACGACAGATGAAGAACTGGAGGCGCTGCTGACATGGAGGTGGATAAGGAGTGGCACCGATTCGAGGAAACCAATAAGTTCATCCCGAGTCAATGAAGGGATATCTATAATCAATTGCTTCACAGAGTTACCATTACGCGAAAGGAAGGGTACCCATGAGGGCCGACTCGCCTGACTGCCGGAGAACGTTTCCTGAAATTTAATCTCGAAATGACGGAGTCTAGGAAGATCGAGATGCTTTAAATGACACTCATCCCATCTGCCGCTGAGGTTGAGAAGAAGGTTCTCCAGAAGGGGGAGTGTCAGGGTGTATTCGGCTAGGGGCAATTCGTGATCGGGTTGTAGGAGGACGTCAAATGCTGTGCTTTCCAGACTCAAGCCACAGCTCACAAGCAGTGGGCATCTCCTCAACACTTTGATAATATCGCTATACCTGAGACCCCTCGAAGTCCTTCCGAATTTGGCTGGGATGTCGAGGTCCAAATTGAGGTGAGTTAACTGCGACCAACGCACTGGCAATGAGAGGAGGTCCTCTTTGAGATACGATAAGGAAAGCTTCCGCAACTTCCTAGCTGACAGAAGACCTGAGAATTTCGTCCAGCGCCCACTCGAATCTGATGCGAGCGGATCCCATGCTCGCAGAGACCCGCCGGCGATCACCAGAGATTCTAGCAGTGGTACAGCATCCTCTGCGAGCTGTTGGAGACGAGTAAATGAGTCTTTCGTTGCCCTAAAATCGACTTTTCTCCATCGGTGGCTGGAAGCGAGTATCTGCGCTACTGCAACCTCAAAAGTCTTCATGCTCGAGGGTTGCAATTCGTAAGAATAGACGTGCGTTGGAATGCAGATGGAGATGGAGATGGGGCTCTCTCTTGAACGGCCGATCCATTCCCGTGCCCCCTCGCAGCGCCTCTCCATCTTGGCAATAAATGTGGGTTCTGGCTGAGCAAGGACTTGCCCAGTTTCAGAGATCTCCATAGGTGTCGGTATGTGAAGGCTCGCCCAAAGCCGCGGGGTTGACAGTGCGATAGACCTCCACGCGCTACAGATGCGACCCAGCAAAATCGGAGCTTCCCGAGAGCTCATGACGGCATTGCGACCATCAGGGAGACAATGAACGAAGATCTCCCCGAGCACGTCGAAGGGGATTCGGCGAATAGGAGAGATCAGCGCTCGATGAGCCTCGATCTCATCACTTAGAGCACAACGCTCGTGCCGTAGCTCATCAAGAATTGATTGTACCCTTTCGATCTCAGCGTCAAGGCTAGATAAACGTTTGAGCGGATCGGTCAAAAACTCCTTGATTTGGGGAATTTCTGATTCCGTAGGGGTATAATTGGTGTGGAGATTGGATGCATATGGTGAATCTATTTGGTTGGTCGCTTTGCATGGCTGTTTTGGGTGGACACTGGCAGTTGGCATAATGTTTCGACTCATTGCGACCGAGTTTTAGTGAATGGAGCGATAGTATGTCGCTTTGTTATCTTGATTCTTGAAGTGCTTTCCGTGGTTGTTTTCGAGGCTTGGGGGTGATTGTCCGACGATGACGGTGATGGTGGCACGAAAGAGGAAATAAACTTTTTTTAAAAAAAGAAAAGATCACCGCCTAATCAAAAATATTGTTTACAAAGGAGAAGGGGACGAGGGTCAAACGCTATGTAAATAAATTCAAGTATTGATTTAGAAGCCCCGCCACGCGATTTGTACATCGTTGTGAGAGCGGGAAATGTGGATAACATCGTCGTCCCCTCTCAAAGCCGCCACAGAGGTTCCTAGAGCGACGCTCTTCAAAGCAGGACTCCCGCGGATCACAGAAGTGACAAACTCCTCCATCTTTGGAACCTCACTGAGCGCCTGCAAATCGTCCTGAAAAACAACTTGCTCGAGCCCAGGAAACAAAGCAAGCCAGCGCGGGAATATATCTGTGGGGTTCTCTTTGAAAATATCGCACGGATTGAATTTCAACCCCAGGCGCTTGAGGTTGTGAAGGGACGCGAGGAGAGAAGCGTCGCCTCTGTCGATGTGTTTTTGAAACCATACTTTCAAACCTTCTCGAGAAAAGAAGCTGAGAATGATTGTCCGGTCATGGGGATCGGAGGCGAGTGATTTGAGAGCCCCGTCAACCTGAAAGGCCGTGTAAGGGACATAATATCCTCGATGCAGCTGTTCGGAGGTGACTTCCACCGACTTGAGTTGTGGATATGAATTCTTGGGCCCACTCATAAGCCACACAACGCAAGTCGCATGTGCTGTAAGCTTCGATAAAAGAGGGAGGATCGTCGCATTGAGGGGGGGAGGGGGTGGGACGAAATCGCGAGAAAGGGTCAGACAAGTGATTGTTGGATGACGTGAAAGAAATTTGAGTAGGTTTGCAGAATATGAGCGTTCTCCCGGGTTGTCCGTGAAACGGAGTTGCAGCGTCTGGAGGTTGTCAAATTTCAGTGCTACAATTCCGCACCAGATGTGCCAGGAGATCCCTGCAAACACCAATGAAAGCGTAGTGATTGAATTGGATCGAGCCTGTAGAGTAGCGGTGGTCCAGAAAACAAAGGGCGAAGTAAAGAGAATGGCTGAGTGGAAGGAAATCTTATGTGTATTGTCAACATTCGCCGGCGGTCGGTATGGAGTGAGCATTCTCGCGTTCTGATTGACGTCAAAGGTGTTCAGGCCAATGAGTGGAAATCTTACGTTGGTTGGTGCATAAAATCCAGGAAGACTGTTCCCTCCCATCACTTCCAGGGCCTCGCATGGTTGTTCCATAATCGTGTCCAATAGACTAGTAAATTCTTTTTCCCATCCATGAACGTCAATATTTCCCTGGGTGAAGGTGTCTTTAAAACGCAATGTAACGCGCTTGGTTGGAGAGACACGGGATATCAGGCGTCGCAAGCTGATAGAGTCCGAAAAAAGCCGAGATAAATCCTCGCTGAAGCAAAAGTCGATGACGAATAGGTTTTGAACGAACAAAGCGACCCTCGCAGCTTGAATCGCCTCCCTGGGAGGATTCGAGCACGAAAAAACTCCTTCCCCAAGACTCCCTAGACCATTGCGTTCAAAAAATATCTGTAGGGCAAAAAAATGGAGTCTTCTGCAGGTGATGCTCAGTTGGCAAGTTGAGAGGTTGTCAAGGTCGTCGACTATTAATTGGAGAATCTCGTCGGGCAATGTGGAGATCGTGGATATGCCTGTGGTGGGCGATGATGTTGGATTCAGATTCATAGTGGACACGCGCCTCTCGCTGAAATGAAGGTGGAACTATAAGGTGTTTCCACACGGTAAGCTGAGCACTCGATATCGATGTCGGTTGTTGGGCAAATTGTGATTGTGACAGATGAGACTGTGACCCTTGATTGCATATGCATGCTCGTCGATCAAATTTGCAAACCCAGTCCAAACGCTTTGGCGCACACGCGGCGCGCCGTAGGCCCTTGGTAGGCCCATATATCTTTGGAATTCTCCTGATAAGAATAATACCTTCCTCAGCAGCGAGAATTAGTGCAGGGTTTGTTACTTGGATGTTAGTAACATGGGGGTATATCACACGTTAGTAACATGTAAGTAACATATCTAACAAGGGGGGCTCCAAAATGCGATGTGATATACTGTGATATACCCTATATCAGTATGGGGGGCAATAGTAGTTTTTGTGCGACACACCTTGAGGGTCCACTGTTAGGCTTGCCTGATTTTTTGAAAAGGGAGGGAATTCTGCTAAAGAGTCAGGTTATTGGCTTGATTTTTGTGCTGGTTGGCAGCTGGTTGACCACTGCTTGGCCACAGGTGTGCACAGCCCCTAAAAAACTTCTGACTCTCAACATATATTAGCAGCATAGTCTCAACACAACGATAAATTTGCTCCCTCCTCCCCTATTGAATAACCATGGACATACACACACCATGTTTCTAACATGTTAGATACCCCATATTTATGTTATTAACACGTTATTAACTGTGTGGAAAAAATATTCCCACGGGGGTATCTCACAGTTACTAACACAAGTATCTAACCTCGCGCAGGGGCCCAAACCAATCTAACGTTACTAACACCGGCCGATATCAATCTAACCCAGCACTAGCGAGAATGTCTATTAATATTATTGATACTGCGCCTCGCCTTCCTCCATGATTGCCGGTATGCGTTGGTCCAGCGGAGAGCAGCACATTTACTCCATCCAGCATTATATGAGATGCTTCTGGGTTTTGGTAATTAGGTGAGTTCCGTGATCAGTTAGTATTTAGTAACTTTGGCGATTCATTTCAGTATCTGCGAGGTTTTTAATCACTCCGGCACCTGCGACAATTACAAGAGAGATTATTATCTGATTTGTACGTATGTACGTGTGTACTTCCGATTGCAGGAGCATCAATTATATATCGACGACAGGGAGCTTAGTCGATCGACACGAGTACTATTCACGAGGTCCTCGGCGGACTTCCGATAACACCACTTCGCAGCATTTCGCCAGCCAAGAACGACCACACTCACTGCGTGTGCGTAATGTGTAAACGCCTTATGTCTGGGCGCTGGAATCTGTGCACCTGCGGACAGCCCGTCACAGCCCCAGTCGACAAGTTTGTGGAGCGTTTCCAGGATAAACCATCAGTTTCGGACGGATATGACCGGGTGGGCTTATCGGCCAACAGATCGGCGAATTCAAAATTGTCATGTAATTTTAACGCCTCGAGGCAGTGCGGGCGAAGATATAAAGGCCATGAGCCCCACTTTCGATTCTGCAGAGTGCCTGGTGCATCCTCCTCATCCTCACAACTCACAAACGGTGAGCGCACTGGGTTCAATTGAATGTTCTGGTACTTACTCCTTGTTGTAGACAACTAGGGCCGGACCCTTTCTCATTCATTCCACTCAACTTATTACGATCTACGATAAATCATGCGTTCCTCAACCAGCTTTGCTTTGATTGCTCTCGCCCTCGGCGCCACAGCTATGGCCCTTCCCATGGCAAGTTCTTCTCCTTCATGCCCATTAGTCACACTGTCTTAACCATCGTTGCAGGATTCATACACCGACCTTGCTGAGCGTGACGAGTCTTTCGATCTCGAGACCCGCATGTTTGAGACCGAAGACCTTGACGCGCGTGACTTCGACTGGGAAGATGAGCTCGTTGCTCGCCAAGAGAGCACGACCCCAACGGAAACGACCCCCACCCCAGAGAGTCCCGGCGCTGGTGCTCCTGGAGCTTCTCTCGCCACCGGCGGCCGCAAGGTATGCTTTTACAGAGATTATCTTTGGAAGGTTATTCATTGTCCAACAGCACCGTCATCACAAAGGGAAGGGCTTCCGCCATGGTCATGGAGGACACCGCAACCGCAAGGGGGGAAGGAGGCACCGCAAGCACGGCAAGGGCCGCGTACGTCTTTTCAAATAATATCTTTGGTTCAGATAACTGATGCTCGCATATCTAGCACGGCCGCAAGGGTGCCAAGAAAGCAGCTCTGATTCCCCAAGAGAACCCTGCTCCTCCCACCACCGTCTCAACTGAGGCCTCTCCTGCTCTGGCCGCCCGAGAGCCCGAGCCTTTCTCTCTCTTCGGACTCGGAAAGAAGAAGGTACGTTGTGATTCCTAACGAAAAAAACGAGCCATTGATAAATCCCGCAACCAGCACGCCACCAAAGTCGAGGAGACCACGCCCTCCAACTTGAAGGCCAATTCCACAAGTGACCCGGAACCCGCTACCCCATCCGCGTCGGCGTCAGGTACCCCCAAGAAGAAGCACGTACGTATATAGTGTCACACGGGGATCTGATAATCATCTGACTTGTTTTGGATTAGCGCAAGCATAGGAAGCACAGGAAGAACGGGAAGCACGGAAAGAATGCGCGCAAGCACCGCAAACACAAACTCCTCAGACTCCACAAGCACAAGTTGGATGAGTCAACTGCCGCCAATGCTACCACTGTGAGTAGGATCACTTTTCGAAATGCACTTGTGCTAATTATTGCGTTTTCGTTAAAGTCCGCTGTGTAATTGATTAATCCCTTGTGTTGTAGTAATCGTGTCTGAATGATGATTGCTTTGTGATGAGTTTTGGAAGTCGTATATGAGCATTCAAACATTCATCCACCAGGGTAACCGTCGGGTTGTTTGGAATTGTTCCCATATTGATACTTATCGTTATGAAAACGGGCGTAAGCTTTGGCGGTGAGGCATGTCCTTGTATTCAACTTGTGCTATACTTATGTCACAGCGCTCGTTCAACGTTCATTTCTTATCTCCAATGATCAGCTATCGAGCGCTTCTACCATCACTTCCTCAACACAACACCATTGGCTTCTTCCTTCGACATTGTTGGCGTACTGGCCGCTAAAATGACGGCCGTTTGGAATCTCTGGGCACTGTTGGTGATCCTCCTCGCTGAACTTGGTAAAAAATTCACTGTAAATTTTGAAGACTGGAGGGCCAACTTGACGACAGTCGACGTAGCACATTCTCAAATCACAATCTACGGTATTTCAGCCTTAGAAATGCCAACGACAACCTCAAGTGTTTATACGCCCATCGTCTCCGCAACTACCAATTTCTACATCGGAGGCGTGAACACAGAAGGCGCGACAACGGTAGTTGAAGAGATCATCTACAGCCTCGTCGTCGTCACCAATCCAACCTCCACTTCGACGGTCATCTCAAAACTCGACACTGGATATGGTCAGTTTTGATTTTCCTCTTAACGTACTAAGTTATGATGATCTTCTTACATAGTAACACCGTCGCTGGTCCTTCTGGCATACAACAAACGGTGTCTGGACAAGATGGGTATGTGAAGGAGAATTGCACTTTCGGTTCGGACGAGTTGGGGACGTGTGTAATCGTCTACAACACGGCTTCACCGTCCCAAACCGCCACGCCATCCACGACCACTGTTAGTGGGACGGTTGTGCCCATTTTCACGATTACTTCAACTCATCCCCTGCCGACGTCAAGTGCGACAAGCGGAGCCACTGCCCTCCTCGGAGCCCCCATGTTACACCTCATAAGCCTTTGCGCAACGGCATGTATCATCATTTCGACTTCGCTTTATGTATTAATGGTTTAGTGATGTGGAGAACATATGTCGAGAAACGTCTCGCAGAAATCTAGTTTGGAGATACAGCTTACAAGGCGCTGGCTGGCAAGCCCCACATATGTAATATATACTCATTCTGTCCATCTTCGTCGTAAAATGTAAATCCGAAGGAAACATACTGGTAATACAATACATCATACCAATATCTAACATGCAACATATTTGCCCGCATCGGGAAAAGAGACCTCAAAAGGGTCAGCCTGGCGCCCGCTCCATCAATGGCCATCTCAGAGACGCACCCATTGTCACAGCTACAACGCCCCACCGTCGTAGCTACGACTGATACCCACTCCGCCTTCGTTCCTCATACAGCTCCATCTTGCCCATAACCTCCTCAGACCCCGTGCTACGACTCAAAGATCCATCCCGCCCCCTCCCCCGTCCAGGAGAATAAGCGCTGCTAGGACTCGGACTTCTTCTGCTTCTGAAGTGTACCGAATCCACATCATGCGCTCTTCCCAGCCCTAATCCTCGCCCAGCAATAGCGATAGTCCCACCTCTGGAAGACGTAGGTTCATGGACTGTGTTTGCCCGTCTGTGTTGTAGCTGCTGCTGCTGTTCGTTAGCATCGTCTTGTACCCTCTTCCTATCCTTCCTTCTCGAGCTTCCACTGAATCCCTCGAGACTCTTCATAAACGTCTCATTCATCTTCTTCAACCTCTCGTCAACCTCTCCTTGGCTCGTCAACATGGGCCCACGTCCAGGAGACACAGACGTCAAGGCAGCGACGGACGTGGGTGATGCAGATCTCGGAGGAGAAGTCGAACCCCTTCTTTCTGGTGTGAAACCGCTCGTTGAGGGCGAATCCGGGTCATTGGAATGGCCCGACCATGCTCTGACTGTCGAGCTCCCAGTCGAGCTTCCCTTCCTCATTGGAACTTCTCTCGGCCTCTCCCGTTCTTTGCCTTTCGCATCCGCAGCACCACCCTGTGTTTGCGTATCTGGGGCACGTCGCGACTCCTTATCCTTCTCCCGTTCCTTGTCTCGCCCGCTGAGAGGTTTACGCGAGTCAATGTCTTGCACAAACGTCGAAATATCATCATCGTCCGTCGTGTTGCTCAAAAACGACGTTACACTCTGGGAAGGAACAAATTAGCACGGAAAAGCAACCCAATAAAATGAAAAACACTCACACCAACCGCACTGTGCGTTCTCTCCCTCTGCATCAACTCGGACGCCAAACCACCAGCACCAGCCGGCGTACTCCTCCCACTCCCACTTCCATTCCCATCGGCACCCCCAGTACTCACGCTCCCCACACTCCCGACATATCGATGCCCAAAACTGCTAGAGTACCTCTTCCTCGGAGGGAAGGGGCGATCCTCACCCTCCCCAGACCCAGTCATGCTCCTCGTCCGGTCTCTGTCGCCCACACTCCCACTCCTACTCGTACTCCGCTTATCGCCTAAACTCGACGGAGACGGCTTATTCGTTCCAAACGCAAACGCGCCTCCGATTGGGGAGGGAGGGAGACGAGGGGCAGGAGACGACGTTTGTCGCGTGTGGCCAGACGATGAGAGCGGAGATCCTCCACCAACGACGCCTTGCCTGATGGAAAGAGACGGCGAGGAGCCTGATGCAGAAGAAATCGTGTTTGACTTGAATGGGTGCACAGGATTGATGTTGGGCCGTCTGATGGGGAGAGGCCCTGAGGATGGGGAAGATGATAGGGATGACAGTGAGGGGTTAGGGTAGGGTATGGATGGGAGGTCGGAGGATGAGGAAGAGTTCAGGCTCTCCCTACGTAGACGGGTAACCGCGAGCCCGGACGGCGGTGGGAGTGCGTGGGGGTTGCTTGACGTGGACAAGCTGGTCCGCATGGGTATTGCGGTGTTCCGCGGCAAACTGGTGCTGGACCCGAGGGCAGGGAGGATGAACCTGTCTATTCCTCCTTCTGCGATTGGCTTGGGGGGTGAGCGTGAGGGGATGCCACTGCTGCTGGGGAGGGAACCCGTGATAGAGTCGCGTTGGTGGTTCTTGGTGAGTGTTGGCACAAAGCCAAGGTCGAGGGAGATGAAGCGTGAGGAGAGGAGGGACTCGAGCTCGTCGAGCTGAAAGTTGGGTGTTTCAAGGTAAACAGTGGAGAGTGTGAGTGAGCCAAGGGGGTGGGGCACTGCGGAGAAGGTGTAGGATTGCGTTGGGAGTGCAGATGGCAGGCGACGCGTATCTGGATGACGTTTTAATTTGGAATTATCTGCGCAGAAGCACGACTTACTGAATGACATGATCTGAGTATCGTCGTACTCGGATTCCGAGCTCGCCCGGACACGCAGCTGGATGCCCAGGTGACCGTTCCTAACAATGCCACCTGTGCGTCTCTTTAGGCGCTTATACAGCTTCCAGGTGGGCAAGACCCTCAGCAAGCTGAAGAGACTGCGGAAGAGGGGTATACCGTGCTTGTATATGGTGGGCAAAGCGACGTCGACGCCATCATCGTCGCCCTCTGAATGGGCGGTAAACGCCAATGTCCATGATTCCAAAAGTATGAACCGTGGAGTGGGCTCAATTCGAATCCGAGAAGAGTCGGGTGAGATATAGACGAGAACTTTGTTGTTGGTGAACTCGGGTATCGACAGTAGGACCTGTATTTCGAGTGGTGGAGGACCTGGGGGTGTTGAAAGAGATATATTGCGGTAGGGCTCTCGTGCCTCCTTTGTAAAGAGATCCGAGTCTGGTGTTTCAAGGTTGAACTAGGCGGGTCTTGAACACAGCACACCGTAGCACAACACAAACGCACGCACCCATTTATCAACCTTTGGCTGAGTTCTGGGCTCAGAAGTCGCCCTAGCATCATTCAGAACGTAGAAAAGCTTCGTATAAAAGTGAAATGCTATCTGATCGGCCTTGTGGGTGTCATGGGACATTTCGTGGTGCTTCTAGATGATTTCGGGCAGTTCGAGGTGAGAATTGGGTAACGTTCAAGTGTCTGGCAACATTTGAAGCAGTTTGAACTGTTAATGCGGGTAGGAGAAGGGGCAGGAGAGGCTGAGGAGTCACTGGGGAGGTGCTGGTGACGTGCAGGTGTTCATGTACAGCCACTAGGGTTATGGTTACAGCCCTGAACACTAACGATTTGAATGGGACCTCGCAAGAGCCCCTTTTACAGTGGAAGGTGTCGATTTCAAGTCTATATACTACCAATAGTAGCAGAATATCCCCCGCAAACCTTGGAAGCACGGGAGTACGCCAGCTGAAAAAGGCACTCGGAAGAACTTGGTCAGGTGGAGTCATGGATCATTGTACAAATCGATCGTTGGAGAGGAGAGTCACAGAGCCGAAACCGGGCAACCACGGGGGGCAAGAAAGCAAAGGATTCCAACGACCGACAAGGCGGGAGCAAGAAAGTCTAAATCACCAACCCCATCCCAGCAGCAGCAACCAGCACAAAAATGAAAGTAGCAATGGACCACTCTCCACGCCCACTCGCACCGCTTTTCGGCGGCGTCAAGGTCCCAGTGAGGGTTGCAACCGGGACCAGCCTCCCTGTGTAGCTGGACGTCACTGCCGTAGTGAACGTCGTGGTGGTCTGGTTGATGATATCCTTGATAACTTGCACGCAAGCCGCCGTCTTGTTTTCCGACGAAATTGTGCAGTTCGACTCGTACCCGTTGAACTGAGGGTTGTTTCCATTGGAGCCGTCCGCGTAGCTGACGAAGATATATGACGCAGCTTCAACGAATGTTTCTAGACAAGGTGTGCAGTGTTAGTCATTGAGGGAGAGCGGTGAGGGGAAGTTTCTTACCTGTAGCAGTTCTGACGTCGGTGAGGGTTGTAGTCACTGGAGGGGTGCTGTACACAACCTCAACGCTGCTGTAGAGAACTTGTTGAGCATACGTGGTCGCCCCGTCTTTTCCGACCCCAATGGGAGCGATAGTCGGGGTTCCCAGTGGGGAGGTATAGTTGGTTGAGGCCGTTTCAACCGTGTACAGCGTCACATCCGCTCTGGCTGTCATGATCAGAGGGAAATGTTAGACTACAATGGTACCGGTGAAACTGTGTAGCAGAACACACCAAGGAGAAGAAAGAAGCAGATGAGTGTTGAGAGGACGTTTGGTAAGGACTTCATAATGACTCGTGGGCCAGCGACATCGGTGTTTGAAGGGGGTATTTATGCAAAAAACCCATAAATTATAATGCCCATCAGTAGCTTAAAGCTCCATGTGAGCGAAGGTGTACTTGAGTTGCTGCCGCAGATGCTCCTGAGAGTACGTGTTGATGCATTGATGACTTCCCTAACAAAACACCCGTCAACGTCGGGAATGATGATGGTAAGGTTGGAGGCGTCGTGATAACGATAAGTATTCCTGCGAACACCGCGAACCAGGACTTTTGGTATATGACTCCGATCAATATCAACGAGTAGAAAAGAAAGATGAAGCTTACTATGTACTACTAGAGACGCGGAAAGTTTCTCCAAGACCGAAGCATGATTGACTGAATCGATATCATGAACTTGTGAAGTGCTTCGTGCCGCAGAAACGGTGCAGCCAACTTGGCAGCGGCTCAATCCGACGTTGAGTCGGAGTTACAACTTACTTTCAGTTCAATATCGATCAATGCACACCCTTCGCTTCAACTCCTTCTTACAACTGAACCAACCTTGGCAAAAATGAATTCGATGTGACTAATGTTTCCTTTTCTTTATATGAAACTCCAATAAATATTAACCTTCTTCCTGCAGGTTCCCGTGCCATCCGCCATCACTAATCACATGTACTTACTGTTACCACCCACCTTTATAATTAGGTGAATGCGATTCTACAATGTGATTGCGTTCAAATTTTTACCAAAGAGATTTCAAATCTATATTTTGAACCAACCGACGTTTGACCGACGTCATATTATTAGCCCGCAATCCTCCAAGTCCCTCAGACGTTCTTTTGTTGGTACGAGCGTCATTTTACAGGGTTTTGTTCATTCTTTGCCTGAAGCCCCGGCCGACTTCTTTGAAAGGACTTACTACATGATCAGATTTTTATCACTTTCATATATCGTGAACCAAGGTACGACTTCACATATATCGAAGTCTGTCTAGGAGAGACTAAGTACTT
The DNA here is from genome assembly GCF_000143565.1 of Laccaria bicolor S238N-H82. NCBI lineage: Eukaryota > Fungi > Basidiomycota > Agaricomycetes > Agaricales > Hydnangiaceae > Laccaria > Laccaria bicolor. Next base: position 264,750 of record NW_001889900.1, read on the forward strand.
CCAGGGCCCTTTCGGTTGCCGTATGTTAGGACTTGGTTAGGACTAAGTAAAAAGGGCTTCTGTCTTTGGGCTCCAACAACCTATTCAGACTCACGTCTGAGTCAGCGTCGATGGTTCCATTGCGCTTGGGTATGTATGTATTGCTTATTTATTGCCCTACGGAAACGGCGCCGTTGACAACATTTTTCATGACACAGTAGTTCATATTTTTGGTACTGACGTCAAGAAAATTTATTGATTACTGAGTACTGACCGACCTATATGTGTGTGTTTTAGATCCGCGGGAGACCACTGCTGCGTTCGCATCAAAGATCTAGAGGAAGATTATTATGTCGATATTCTAGAAAGATTTGCAGAGTGGCTGTGTCGAACTTTGGTCGACTTGACAAATCACGTCAGTCAAATTTTTGCCTTTCTTCAACTCCCTCGACCTCCGCTGCGAGGTTCTTCGTGTATGAAAAGCTTTGAATTGTCCTATAAGCGTCTAAAATGTGAGTGTTTCACCCCAACTACATAAATTTTGCGCAGCCCTAATTTGACTGAAGAATGATTACGCGCATGGGCATGCTCCAAAACTCCGTGTGGTCGGTCACCGGTCGATCATTTATAATCTCAAAAATCGTTGGAGATTTGAAGAAAGGTGACTGTCTTCTCCGGAAGGCCGGGTAAAGTAACAAGCCGAGGATCTTGAGGATACATAAACTTACAAGATCTCAATAATTTCCATCGTCGCCCGTTTACCAATCCAATGTCGCAGTCCGTTGACCAACCCACCGCGGAGAACACGCGCGTGCAAAACACCCCTCGGTCTTCCTTCACTGTCATCGATCCATCGCGCCAAGACACCTCCAAATCGCGACCTCCAAGCGTCGGATCGCCCCTAGACGAAAAACTCGCAAGGGAAGAGGAGGACATCGAACGATATGGCGGGGATGATCCACGTGAACCCCGTCCGAAGTCCCCTTTGGGGGGCGTACCCTCTTTACTGCCCCCACCTGAGCGAGACCCCAACATGGCGAATTGGGATGGCCCGGACGATCCACATAATCCTCAAAATTGGTCGATACGAAGGAAATGGATGATCACGGTGGTCTGTATTATAATGACGGTCAACGTGTGAGTCCTGCTTTCTTTTACACTTTCATAGGCTGATAAACTTGTGACGTAGAACCTTCGCATCCTCAGCACCGTCCTCCGCTGCGCCTCGAATCATGCAGGAGTTTCATACCTCCAAGGAGGTATCTTACCTCGTCACAACTGTTTTTCTGCTCGGTTACGTGTTCGGCGTACGTGCGATTCTCATTCAGGCTCTAAAAACACCTAACCTTAATAATCACTCATCCAGCCTATGTTCTGGGGACCGGGGAGTGAGCTCGTTGGGAGAAGACCTATCTTCATCATCACTATGACTTTGTATACCCTGTTCCATCTCGGGCAAGGGCTCGCGAAGAACATGCAAACCCTCCTCGTCACTCGATTTTTCGTAGGCTTTTTTGCTGTCGCACCGGTGACGAACTGTGGTGGTAAGTGTCCCTCTTGATATCTATTAGAACGTCGCATTGATCTTGGCACGGTCAGGCGTTGTCGCTGATATCTGGTCAGCTGCGGGAAGAGGTCCGGCAATGAGTATGTTCACTGCCAGTGTTTTCCTTGGCCCGGTCTTGGGTCCTATCGTCGCTGGGTTGTACGTCCCCCGATAACCCATTTTAAAACTCTTGACGCTGACGTCATTTATCAGCATTGTCCAAAGTCACGCTTCGTGGCGATGGATCTTCTGGGTCATGATGATATTCGCTGGTGTCTGTACCGCCATCATGATTCCAACTCTCCCAGAAACATACGCCCCAGTTATTCTTCTCAAGAAGGCCAAGCGGTTGCGCAAGCAAGATCCTGTCAAGTACAAGGACTTGTACGCAGAGCATGAGAACCAGGACTGGTCGATTTGGGGTGTCATTAAGCGAACCCTTTTTCGTCCGTTTGAGATGCTCTTCATGGAGCCCATTCTCTTCCTCATTACAATATATCTATCCATTGTTTACGGCCTCCTCTATGCTCGTGTGTCTTTCCTGCCTTTCCGTTCGGAGTTCATTACTGACTATCTTCGGCAGTCTTCCAAGCCTTCCCCATTATATTCATTACGATTCGCCACTTCACTACCGGCCATGATGGTCTGATGTTCATCGGTATCGGTATTGGAACTACCATAGGCGCATTCCTTAACTGGGTCTTCTCTCGACACTACCCTCAGCTCATCAAAAGATGGAAAGGTTTTCCGCCTCCGGAGGAGCGGCTCTATGGCGCCATGCTGGGAAGCTCACTCTTGGTCATCGGCATCTTCTGGCTAGGCTGGACTGGGCAGTATGCCTCTGTCCCCTGGTACGTCCCAGGTCTCAGCACTATTGCTATTGGCGCTGCGATCGCTTTGATCTTCGTGTCTTTCCTCGTCAGTTTCCTTCCTTCTTTTTCAACTTGCTCATCGCTGACCGACCATCACCCTTTTACAGAGCTTCTTGGTCGATACATATCTGTAAGTCCACCTCCCATCTCATCGATATCCTGTTGAACTCGCATCTAGACAATACAGCGCCTCCGCTTTCGCCGCCAACACCATGGTCCGATCTGCCATCGCGGCCGCTTTCCCCCTTTTTACAACCCAGATGTTCACAAACGTACGTCACCTTTAGAACGCGACTTTCCTTAACTTACGCCTACTATCCAGCTCGGCGTCAATTGGGCATGTACCCTCGTCGGTCTCCTGGGCCTCCTGTTCGTCCCCGCGCCCTTCCTCTTTTACAAGTATGGTGCATGGATTCGCGGCCGCAGCAGCTTTGCACCTTGCTTTGTAAGCCCCGTTTTTTAGCGTGTCTCTTGGAGGTATGCTCATAATTCACCATAGGATCTCGTCATCGCCAAAGAATTAGAAGAGGAAGAAAAAATGGGGGCGAAGCCATAACCGACTCTGAACTAACTATGCGAAATCACTTATCAAACACCCCACACGAGTCGGGGTCGCGGCTTCAATGACTGAGACAAAGTCGAGCATCTGAAAACGTCAGGCCCCTGTGCGACTACGCCGGCGTGCGCTTGGAATCCTTGTCCTCTCACCAGGAATACTAAGGGAATATGTTATGTAACTAGATTTATTCTCGCGCAGATTGCATTATTTATACCACCGCATTCATTGATAGATAGATACCTTGATGCGGACGGACGTTGTCGGACTTGTTTAAATTTAATATTACATACAATAACTATACTATCATCGGCGTGTCATCTACTCTTGCAAGCTATTTCGCAAATGATGAGTACTTCCACGCCAGAGCCTCCGCCCCAGAGACAATGGCAGATTCCAAAGAATACCGCGACCAACGCTCATACATAAGGTCACGCTCTCCAAGAGTTATCTGACCATGATTACGTACCACGATGTCGATTCGATCCAAAATACGGTTCTTCTCAAACATCGTCTTGGCCATTTGCAAGTGGTTGGTACCCACCACCGAACAGATACAACCACGCATTTTGGAAAGAACAAGTACGCTGAGATTTGGAATCCGCCAGGCGTCACCTGGAAGGTCGAGACCCTTGATAAAAAAAATATGAGAACATGGGTGCCGTGTGAGTGAACAGAAGAAATGACCTTGGCGCTGATCAATTCCAGAATTTCCACCGACTGAAGGTATTTCATCATCCCAGACAACAAGATATCAACGGCGTCACCCCCAAAAGAGAGTATTCGGATGGACGAGAACGCAGGAAGCGTGGTTCGAATCAAAGCCAGAATAATGCGATGGTCCTCCGTGCCAGGTATCCAATGCAACACCCTGACCTTGCCCCTGGGGCGGAGGAAGGCAATAACGGTGGTCACCGGCCCCCGAAGCTGCTCAAGGTATGGGAGCGCGTTCTCGTGGAGTGGTGTATCGTGCCATGTTGTGTCGACCTTGGTTATGGACTCTTGACAGAGGAGGAACGCTGACACTTCCTTCTCGTCGGCTGGAACGCCTCGCCAGTAGAAGCTCTTCATGTGGTAGTTGGAGAACGGGAGAATCCGCCCCGCGGGGGTTACCCCATTGCCGGTGAAGGAGAAATGGATCAGGTTGATCAATCTAGGAAGGGTTCTCTGGAGGAGGTTTAAAACCGTGGAGGCCATGCCTCTGTCACTCTCATACATTGAGAACTGGTATCGTTTGACGAGACGCGCGAGCTTTGGACTCTCGCCTGCGCTCTTTAAGAAACCGATGTGACGCTTTGTGGACATGGAGATGTCGCCGCCAACATCGAAATAGATGGCCCGGATTGCTTCCGAATAAAAGGCCTTTGACACGGGAGCAAGTGTGAGGAGGGTGTCCAAGTCAACTTGAGGATCAAGAGCGTCGACGATTGCTCTATATATCTCGGGGGCTAATATTGGGGACGGTAGGTGCTGGACGAGAGAAAGTGGCGAAACCTCCTTTAAGCCAGTGGCGTCCTTGAGGCCAAGGCGTAGCCTTATCCTGATAAGAAGCCCCTTTGAAGTTTGGTCTTCCGACCAGCGAAATGGGGGGTGCTGAGACGACGCATTACTCGGACATGACCTGGTGGAGTAGGAACGACGGGGTGGTTTGCGAAGCGGCATGGATGTCTGGTATGTTAGCCACTCGTGTGGCCCTGGACTCACGGACATATATATACGTTTGGAGAGTGGCTCGTCGCGATGCGCAGTGGCCATGCCAGCCTCATGGCTAACCGCATGCCCTAACAAAAGAACGACCTGATCAGACAACAAATGACGCGATGCGAACTTGGAAAACGTACCAGGTATTGGAAAATTGGTTTACAGTCGAAAAAATTTGGAGAAGCGTCAATCGCAATGGTTGTAGTTGGGAACAAGTTGGGAATTGACATGGACAATCATCTCAAGCTCACTGAGTGCGGACTTGTAAGCGGAGTTAAGCTTACTTAATATTTTCGGCCGAGCTTGCAACTGATATTAGCCACTAAAATCGATCACGTCGGACAATGGTCAGAAATTTCTCTTTTGCTAGTAGTTGAGGAGGCGAGAGTTAGAACCCGGCGGAACGTGCTTGATTTGAAGAGACGCGGATGTTTGGTTCAATGGTTGTCTTTTGGTACTTGTTTGGCACAGCACTGCATCACAATTTAGCTCACACTTCGTCCGATATGATGCCGACCCCATCCTTGCTGGATTCTTCATATAAAATGCGAACCAAGGCTCCTTTGGTACTTACGCAGTGATGAACCCCCTCCAACCGCTGGCACTTCTCTTCTTTGTTCTTGGTGAGCTCAGTCCCGGATTCTTTCTGAGATGGAGTTTATTTTTCCTTCAGGAAGCTACGTTTCAGCAGATGTAACAATATACCGGGCCAAAGCAAACCTTCCAACTCAAGGAGCGAGCGTAAACGTATCCGCCATTGGCACTGCCAGTGGGCAAGATGGAGGGACGACATACATCGAACAAAAGCTTATAAGCAGCTTGAACGTCGTTTATACCTCGCCGCCGACCACCTCGCTTATTACGAACGTCAGAACGGAGACAGGTTCGTACTCAGCTACTCAAACTACGCTGTCATGATCACTGAAGTTCGTTCAGCAACGTTTGTTGAAGGAGACTCCTGGGTTTATATGAGCAGCCCAGATGACTCTGGGAAATTCAACGCCGTGGAACAGAATTGCACCTTTGCAGCCTCGCAGAAAACAGGGGTTTGCGTTGAAGTCAATAGAAAGGTGGTGAATGACACGAGCACGACGCTTACCGTAGTCTCCGCCACAACGTATAACCGCAAGCTGGTTCCTGTTTACACAGTTACGGGTCTGTTTCCGGCTCAGACGCAGAGTAGAAATGCGGCGGGGAGAGTGGACTCTTGGAATTTTTTGGGTTGGCTGCCAGTCATCTCGGGGTTCATGATGATGATCTTCGCATGAGTAAATTGATGTATTGGCAAGACTGTCAGCGTACGAAGAGGACTACATACAGTTCAATTTGGATTCTAGTGCTGCGGCAAATGAATGGCATATTTAGAATAAAGTAGGAATGCATGATGAACTTGGATCTAGAGACGCATAGGGATAAAAATAAGCATAAGTTAATAAAATAGGATGGCATGGTGGCATAGGATGCAGCACGAGATATCCAAACCGTTGATAAGATCACAATTGCGGCAAGTCAGTAACAGAGGCAAGTGCTTCGGGGTCGAAGCTATCAGAGTACCGCGAAAAGCGGTGCTCAAAAACCTCTTCTCGAGTATACTCCTCAAATTCCCAATTTTTCTTAATCGTCTCTGCAACCCTTTGGGCTTCAGCAGTGGCCTCGTCCAGCTCTTCATCGTCATCATCATGACCTTCTTTGGCAACACCTCCTTCCCCCTTTCCGTCCTCCGCTTGACTCATGGGAAGAGTTTCAGCGAGGTGCTGAATCGCAGAACTGCCCGACCTTGCGCGTAAAGATAAGGCTCGGCGAACAGTAGCACCCCTCACAGATCCGAATCTAAACATCGAGGAAGAGGGTGATGGGAGAGGCTCCAACGAAGTCGCAGGGTTGCTCTCGGCCCCGACAGTGTTTCGCCTCAAGAAAGCGGTGGAAATGGATCGCGACAAAGGCCAAGTGATACGCTTGCCCGTGGACCCCTCCTTCAAATTCTCCTCTCCACGAACACCTTCCTCACATGGGTCTGACCGCCTCACGGCCCTAAGCGGGATGAAGCTCACCTCGCTAATGGAGGTGAAGGTGGAGCGTTCGGTGCGGTCATCGTCCACCAAGTTCTTACGCCCCGCCCTGGTCCCTGCGAAGGGGAAGTTTTGCATCGCCTTGAGCCACTCTCCGCGGCATAGCGAAATGGCGGCTGAGGAAGAATCCAGTTCAGTGACGGAGGAAGCGGGAGTTTCCTCTAATCCACTCGCGTTGTGCGCGTCGCTAGACTCGGTCGCATCAGGAAGCCACCCCATGGTAGAGGTGGGACTAGAAGAGGCCGGGGAATTGTTGGGGGGGAGAGGGGCGCGAAAAGCCAGCTCTTCGGGAGAGGGGCAGGGGAAGAAATGAACGCTCTGAGTGGATATGTTGGGGTGGTTGAGTGGCAGGTCAAAAGCAGGCATGGAACTTGCGATGAGGATGGGAGAGAGCATTGTAGTTGGTGGGTGAAGAATGAAAGCGCTGCTGGTATTTAAAGGTTACCGAACCCGCCTTGGAAAACAATGTTGAACCATAAATCGTCAAGCCACGTAAGAAAATAGTGGCCTGGGGACACTCGCTGTGTCTCCGAGAATTGTGGCTTTGCCTCCGGGCCATTGTCGACTCCCCAAAAAAGTGGCCACGACTGACCAAGTTCCATTAGAAAAATCGAACACTTCATAAATTCGCACAGAAAGATCGCCTTTTGTGAGAGTTGAAAATCATTAGTAGCCCCAGCAGATGTCTAGAAAGAATTGTGCCAGTCAACTTGGAAGGCCTTGTCGCGAAGAAACAAGACAGGGAAGTTCCCCCAGAAATAAACAAAGCTCATAAGTCGGCATCCACTGCCAGTGTAGTACTCAATCAATCAATCGAAGCAAGAGCGGACGCAGTGGTCACCCCGTTGCGTTGATATCGAGTGGCCCGCGCATTGACCGCGCTTAGCCGCCCACAAAGTTCCAATCGGGAAATCAAGCGGTTTGTCGGAAAGAATCCATGGTGGCTGGTGAATTGACATGTGGCCATGGCCCTGGCCATGTCCTCGTGGTCAAAACAGGAGATTCGCTTTGACCTTCTTTGAGTAACGTGGTTCGCACACGATTGTAAGCGCGAGTTGAGTGTTTTTCGTCATCGAAGTTTGCTCCTAGCCTAAAGGTGACAATTATCGGGTTAGACGAACTAAGACTAGGACAATCATGATTGATTCCAAGGTGTGTTTTATACATTTACCTATAATGCAACAGGTCAGAAACGTTTCCCAGACGAGGCGAAACGGACGGGACAAAACGTGAGGGGGAGTGTGCATGCGACGTTAACGCGACATATAGATAAGAGGGTGTGGGTAGGCGTCGTAGCGGTGTCTACCGTTGCCGACAAAGACATGGTCTGCCTTTGCTTCCGAGTCGGACCTTCGACTTCCGTTTGATGGGGTCCCCGTTACCGTCACAGATAGAGCTGTTTATATAGTCACGTGACCTAATGTGTCGCGTCGCGTCGGAAAATTGGTCATTTCCAGGGTTTTCGAATGCCCTCTGGTGCATTCCTGAGCCCATGGTTTTCCCCACGCCTCGGCACTTTCCTGCCCAGGGTTTTCTCCTTTCCGCGCCCTCGCTACTGCCTACTTACTTGCTGCCTACCCAGCTCGCCATCCACGTCAATTGCATGTACGCGAGTGTGAACACCCTTGGACCGACTCAAAGAAGACATCGGTCGGGCAGCAAATGTGGAGATGTCAGTCATCCTGACTACATTTCAATTAGTATGTTATCACTTCTTCTCTTCTTTCATCAGCTCCACTGCAGTGACGAACGGGCTCTGCTACTCGCTAGCGGTAGAACGTCGAGGCGCCCGCCCATGCCCAATGGATCCGAGTTCCCTTTGGCGAAATAACATGTATTCCTAACCGTAAGCCATTATCTGCTCTCGCATCACCGCAAATCAACCTTACCCAACCTAAAAGATCTCATGGCCATTCTCACACACGTCATGGACGTTAGTGGTCTCACCCCTTTCTTTAAAGAGTGCAAAAAGCTCATGGAGGTCTACCAACATGTTTCCGGAGTGTGTTTGCACGCCGCCTACATCCGTTCGGGAGGTGTAGCCTTCGACCTTACCCACAGGCTTCTTGATGACATCAGACGATGGGTATTGGACCTGTCGCTGCCAAGCAGGTTCTGGAATATAGTTTCAGTGGGGTTATGTTGCGTGGTAGCTTGATTGCGTGGGATCTGAGGAACGTTGCTCCGTATGACAAGTACGACGAGGTGTGTGGCTTGTTTTCTTTTGTGAGAGTGTGCGGCATCTCGCTTGCTGAACGAATTATTCAAGAAGTCACAAAGCATTGTCGTTTTACCTCCAGGAGCAGCCAACACGTTGACGGATCCGCTTAACGTTCTCATCCCGTGTATTTAATATAGTCGTGTCATTCATACCTTCCTTCCTTCGTACCTTATTGCCGTACAACATGGGTACTGCTCTTTTGTTAATCTGCAACCAACAACCCAATTGCATGTATGAAAGTGTGAACGGCAGGGAGGGCACAACCCCAATGTATTTTCTTGTGTCCATAGATTCCGTATTCAAGTTTTTATCAATACCCCTTTTCCAGCCACAGAAAAGTATTAGGGATACCGGGCTAAGTAGTTGAATAACAGAGTTCTTGTTCCACTTATAAGACTTAGATTCGAAAGGAGTTGAAACGGCCCCTAAAAATAGTTATTTGAACAAGCTTGTTTCCATTCCAAAAAGTTCATGATCTTCTATGTACATAGAAAAGATTGTGCTATCATCCACATAAAAGTTCGACTATCCGTATAAAAGTTTGAGGTATAGCAATCACGTAAAGTTCGTGTAGAGTTAATGGGAGTCATTGCTGCAAGCTAAAAGTCCGAGTCAAGTAGAAGGGAAAATTCATTGCATGAAATATCAAGCAACTCATTCCATCGCAAGACCCGATTCATCCCATTATCGTCCCAGGGAATAGCATACCCATCATATCCCTCAACATTAGGGACGAGGGAAATACCCCCCTCGGCAATCTGGTGCGCCAACACGGTCCAGCTGCTGATATCTAATATCAACACCCGGTTGGCAGCCAGATCAAGGAGATCGTCGATAGAATCACCCGAGTCCACGAGGCGGTACGGCTCGCCGAGGCCACTGAGCATCGTATCGTTGTGCCACTCCATGTAAACGCTGAGCTCGTCCTGCACACCGCATTCTCGCATCTTGGCTATCATTTGAGCCGCCAAATTTACGGGCGTGGATCGCTCGGGCGGCAGCGTCTGGACGGATATGTCGCCCCACCGGATGTGCAGCCCGATTCCCCCCCGCCGCTTTTTGAGGCCGAGCGCAGTGAAGACGTGTTTGACCCACTTCCACGTGCATTTACTCATGTCGTACCGCACGTCCCATGCCCGGTCGTCTATGATGAGGTTGCAGTCGCTCCACAGCTGCTGTAATTCTTGGGCATATGCCTCGTGTGTCACGTTGTTGCACCAACTTCCCATCAGCTCTGCTGTGCGAGCTTCGTGGGGCGACGAGGCGATAGAGCAGACTTTCGACCCCTTGGGTAGTTCTGTCCCTAGGAGGTCGACTTTCAGGAGTGAAGCCGCTCGATATTGCGTGAGGTGGGTCGAGATAACGCTAAATGTTGAAAAATCGGCTCCCAGCATCGTCGCGATCGCTGCGCTGCTTCGTAACTGCGCTACCACAGAGCCGAGTCCGGCACTGTTGGTAGGTATCGTTCTGACGACGACTTGCTTTCGTGGGGCGTCGACATGGGCTTTTGTGAATGAAATCAGTTTTCTAAGTGCGAATTCCAAGCGTTGAATATCTACCAGCGTGTGTTTCTGGTATTACACCACCTGGACCATGCTCGCTCATATACCCCAACAAGGAAAGGCTGGTGCTAATGGCCAACAAGTGCGCAATCAACCACAGACCGGTAACGACGACAAGAATCGTGAGAACCAGCTTCAATGACCTGTGGATTATGAAAGTCATATCATATCGTCTTTGAAGATCAACTTGAACTCGATGTGAACGAACCTTTGAAATCGAATTGCGAGGTTTTTAACCGACCCGTGCAACACTGGCAAGCCCATCTTTTCTGGGGCACTCATGGTGGCGAACGACAACCTGCTATCTATAAACCTATTAGTAATACCGCAAAGGACTGGTTTAAGTGTTGTGCTGTGTTGTGCGTTGTTGATCTGCTGATAACGAAAACGAGGAAGAGGCTGGAAGAGGTGTCAGATCCATACTTACAGGAAGTTGACAGGAAGCAAAGTGACCCTATGCCATAATGCCGTCAACTACTTGACACCTCTTGGCACTGGCAGGGCGGAGTTCCCATGCCTGTGGAAGGACCCCCCCGAATATCCTGCAAAATGCTATACTAAAATGGCCGATTTCCAGACTCTTGTCTGTATTTTCGGGCGGTCCTCCTGTGGTACTTAAGTAGTATCATTTGGATCAAATCGGCAGTAACGCGTAATGCCCCTGGGAAAATATTTGAAGGTCGTCGCGACACATAAGCACTTTCAGCAATTTGAAATTTCTGAAGCAACACCTCTGCGAAAATACATATGGGTATATTATCTACGACGTGTTGAACGTGATAAGGTATACCATGTACCCTACTGAGCCTGCTTACTGCGAAGTCTCCCCAGACCAACATAATCGTAAACAACCTCCCTTGGAGGGATGGATCCATAAATACGCGTCAAAACGACTGAAGTCTTGGTAGTCCTTCCCGAACGAGCGTCGACGCTATTAAAGTGTAGTTCACTGCCATACACTTTCTGCCTCAGCTTAGCTGAGGGCGTTGAAAACTCTAGCGGAGCGGGTGACTCGTTCAAGTTGTTCTTCTCCGGATAAATGTCAAGCTCAATGACAGATGGTGGTGGGGCCTTTGCTGCTCTAGATTCCGCTCTTCTCCGCTGAAAGCCCTTGATGCAGCCGCGGAACCACATGGCGTGCATGGGGAAGATCATGGCGAGGAGGCCGGCGGGGAGGAAAGAGCCGCCGGTGGTGTGGTGCCTGTTGTGTGGCAGGAGGTAAGAAATGGCGAGGATGATGTGGAATAGGATTCGTGTGAGGAAGAAGGAGACCGCGAAGAAGACGTTACTTCTAAGGTGGGGGTATAGATTCGTGAATCCGAGAACGAACGTAGGGATCTGGAGAAGTGTTAGTCACAATTGCCCACTGCCTGAACTATGGATGGATGACTCACCTCCATGGCTGCGCACAGACAGAAAATGTGGGTCCAAGACCGCTTGATAGTGAGTTCTACTATGATGATATACAAGGCATGGTGAATCCAGCCGGTGACGAGTTGAAGTTGAGATGGGTAATGTACAGATCCTAAGACCAGATCGCTGGGTAGAGTCAGTGACAGGGTTTTCACACGAGTGAACAAGGACACGTACACAGCAAGATAAGTTTGGAAAAACCTGGTAGCAGCAATGGATAGCATGGGGAGAGTACGGACGTGCTTGACGCTGCCGCCGTACGAGAAATAATCATACAAAAAAGGAAGACTGGCAATGGTCATGACGGCGCTGGAGACGGTGGTTAATATCCATGAGGTTTGCTTGGGCGTGCCATATCGCGGCGCTAGACTGTAATATGACGCGCTGAGAGTCGTAAAGGAGAGCAGGAGGAGTGTGAGGGTATCAGGACGAGTAGTATGAGAGAAATCCTGAGTGAACGCTATGGTGGAGGCATTGGCGCCAACCATCGTCGATGGTGGGTGTTACCGCAAGGCTGATCATCCCCAAAGAACCCGCGTTCGCTAAGATATATAGGGCATAAAGGGTCGCAATGTGTCACGAACCGCCACACTGTGCACCCGCACGTGTGCCTTAAAACCCTCGCAAACGGACTTTTGAGAGGCGTCGGTCAATTGTTGAGGAGAGGGGGCTACTCTTGGTAATTTCAGCTCGTTAATCTTTTGTATTGAGCACGTTCTACTCTTACTTTGATCCTTTCGGACTTCTTTAGAGGTTGAAGGAGGGTTAGAGGGGGAGCCTCGGCCCGGTTTCACAGCCACAGCGAACGTTCATCGCCGGCTACCGGGTGTAAGTAATTATTTAAAATACTTACAACGCTTAAGCGCTCGAAAAAACCGAGGAAGGCCATCGAGAATATGATGGAACAAAATTCAGGAGCTTCGAGTCTCGAAACGGCATCCAGTTGGAACTTTCTCGCTGGGAACGTTGGTGCGTGCTTGTATCTACAACCGCCATGAGGAACAAAATGAGGAATATCGATAGTGCACTAGATATCCCACTATAAGGCAAGTGGGACCACCGATCTTTATCGCACTCATTGACGTATTAAAGTGGGTGTCCGGTCTGGAATCCTACAAAGCACGAGCGTCAGCTCTTATCACTCCAACAAGAACGTTTGCAGGATAAGATAACTGACCGACCCCTTCCATCGCACGCTCTACTTGCAACAAAATGCTGAACTTGCCGGCGGGCATGGAACTGAACCGCGGCATTAATATTATTTCCGTCTGAACGATACGTACCGTCATCTCCACGTGCAGTATTGAAGTGAAAGCAAGTTTGTGCCCTATGCTTGAAGAACTTGAATGCAACGGGACCCATTTGTCTTGACTGGAGTGCTGAAACGAGTAGACGTCACTTTCTATGATCGCCGTGAGCCAAAAAACTTCGATGAATTCCTTAATTCGCTTATTGGGATCGGGATGAAAGTTTCACAGCGGAACTTGGCTGGCGCTGTCATTCACCCTGAATCAAACAACACCAAGCTATCTACTGTTGTAAATATCAAATACGCAGAGTGGCCGTTACAAGATTTTCTTTCTCCTTGGGATGGTCAGGATCCCATGGAGGGGACTCCTGGTTCGAGGCATTTCAATTTTAACTAGTATTAGTTTTATTTACAGAAAATGGTGAACCAAGAGGTCAAAAATGAATTTAGTTGACGAAGAATCTGTTGCGGTAAAATACAGTAGGTATGAAGAAAACAGAAATTGGCCTGAACGGATATACATATCTCAATTAGTCTTCGTCTGCCAGTGAGTGCGGAGGTGTAATTCCATACTTTGGACCAGATACCGTTCGGACGTAATTGACAGGTAATTCACAGTTGCTTTGATCAGCGCCAGCGCTCCAGCGGAGGAACTCGAAAACTAGGTGTGAGATCGCGTCCAACGATAATCAATCCCCCACGATCCTTTTTGGGCCTCTGTTTTTTTTTGTGTCGAATTTTACTCTATTGGCGCGAAGCAAGCCTATAGCGCTTGACGTCGTATCGCGAAACGATGCCAGACCTATCGACACCGCCTTTCAAGGCCTTGCTTTTGTGGTGGCAGTAATGAGTCGTCCATGTCGAGAAATAGGAAAGGCTAAGTCGTCTTCGCAGAAAAAGTCCTGCTCTGCGGTACGTCTCCAATTCTGTCAAACAACACGAAACAGGGAAACAAGAAATCACGTACAAAAACCGTCCTTTTCCTCTCGGCGTTGTACCAGGAGCTGTGGAAAGGACTGAAGTGCAACGATCATGGAGGACGACAGAGGGATCGCGAGGAGACAAGGTGATGCAAGTCTCATCTGGAAATGGGTTGTCGGATGAGAAGTTTTATAGTTGGGTAAAGATCTATGGAATCAACACAATGGAGATCAGAATAAAGAATCACCAAGCGCTGTGAACACGTTTTGAGATCACAATTAGGAGCGGAGGTAAAAAGTCACATGGACGGAAACATGCCAGAGATATTTTGCGGCTAAGGGTTACTGGATTAGTACTAGTAGCGGCAGTGATTTTGGTTTTCTGGGGAATACCGTTTTTTTGAGATGCGTCAATTCCCTAATTCAAGTGGACGATCAAAGGAGGTGAAATAAAGTGGTATAGTTGAAGTGCAGTGCCTGATTCGCATCATTAGTTCATACACGTACTAGTAGAACGGCTGCCCAGAACAACCTGGAATCCTTTTAACGCGTAAGATTAGCAACTGACGGATATCAAATGGAATTTGAGCTCACAAGAGCACCTGAAACCTTGTGCAAAGTCTGGGGGAACAGACGATACATTCGGTGCAAGTCACAGCAGCACATCCACACAGCGGCGGGCTCATGGGGTTTCCGCCGCTGGCTCAACCGAGCAGCATTTTTTCAAGGCGAAAATACCAAAGTGAACACCGGCATCAATGCACACAAGTCATTTCTAAACGGGTGTGTATAAGTTTTATCGAAAGTGATTGCACACTTGCATCTGGGTCTTTGCCGTTATGAACGTATTGACTTCGCTCGGACGCTGTTGTGGTAAATCTTGAGTAACGAGCGGCAAGCGAAGAGCTGCTGAAAAACCTACTTTTCCTTAACGATCATGAGCAAAGGTTTGGATAGACTATAGTATAGTAACGGTGCCTGTTGAAAGTTGCCTTCAAGTTCAACTGAAGGTGGAAGCATCACCAGCGGGATAGACGTCGACAGCGCACAAAGCCACACCTTGTTGCTAGCGCGTCAGCCCTGATCAATGACCATCATAATCAGGACGTGGTCATTCGTTCCGAAGACGAGGCAAACATACCAATGCACAATCTATACCACAGGGCGGGGGTTGTTCGCGACTAGCTGTTGGTATTACCTATCTTCTATATTGCAGACCCCGCGCAGGGACACCAGCAGCCGCTTTTTGTGAAGTTCACAATCTCGGACTCCAATCAGAGATCAACCGAAAATCCTAGATCAAGTCAGAAAGAAACATCACACATAACTCATGCTTCGTAAAATCGGCACAGGTCGATGCAATCAGGTCACCGCCAAAAGCGCACATCATAAAACTCACCCCCAAGTATCTGCCAAAGTGTTCACATGCACCCGGTCAGTGAACAATAGAACATCAGCCCTACTCACCCGACTTCAATCCATCAACATTCAAAACATGTCCAAGATAGGCCAGGCATCCTAGCGAATCAGCAGTTTGTTTCATAGATAGAGTAGGGAACATCAACTACAATAATCAAGGAACCCCTGCAACTTCTGCCCCGTCCTCGGGGAAAACTTGAACGCCAGCAGTTTCTTCCCAAACGTTCTCACAATCCTCGCTACCCCGTCTTTCAGACCTACAACAACATCATCAGTTCTCGTTCTGAGAAGCAGCAAGGGTCAACATACCATCACCCACGTAGCTCAGCACTTCCCCGGCCCTCCCCACTTCCTCCCGGATGCGCTCTTTCTCATAAATCTCCTTTTGCGAAAGTTCCTCTTCCGGATTTGGAGGAACGTACAACTTGTTGAGCTCGACTTGGTATTCCTCGATGGCTGAGAGGAAAGACAGCATCGTCTCGAGAATCTTGGGTATATCGCGTTGCACAACACCGTATCGGTCCTCCGCCAAAGACGCGCACGTCAAGTGAGAAAGAACTGCATATTGTCACACGATCAACGACCCATCTTCATCTTGTATGGTAACAGAAAAGACTTACCCTCAACCGCGACAACGTCCAGCTCTCTGAACGGTAAACACACGTCAGCGACTTTGCTGGTTCTCTCCGCCGTCAACCACACCCGCCACTCCTGCCACAAATCCCTCACACGGACAGGAACATGCTTTTCAGATGTAGACCGGACAACCGTGTCGAGCTCCGCTTTCACCCGCGCCAGGAGCCCCGGCTTCGAATCCGAGTCTGGCTTCACCTCTTCCCCCGTCTTGGCGGCGGCTATCAACGGCAATTTAGCCTCTAACGATCTGAAAATCTCGGGAACGTGTACTGCTTCCGCGCCTGCATCCACAGCGTTCGCTATGGGACCATCCGCTGCAAAGGCGTCGAGGATGGTCGGGGAGGTCTTCCCGCCAGACCGGAATATGGGCCCTCGGATGACCTGGACGGGAGTTGCAGGCACCTTGTCGCTGAGTGGCGTTGTCTTGATTGGAGGAGGTATAGCCGCAGCTGGTGCAGGCTGCCCACGACGGAGAAAGTGCTGGTAGTCATTCTCGAGGATGAGGAGGCATTCTTGGGAGATTTGGTACCATAGATTGGGACCGTTCCCGTGATCTCCGAATATTGCTGTCCTCCGTGCACTGGCCGTTGTTGTTTCCTCCGTTGCAGCTGCTTTGAGCTCGGAGAGAGCGAAGAATTTGAACGTAACGTCAGAGGAGGAGACGCCCGATACGAGCGTTGTGTTTGGGTCTGTCGTGAGGTGAGTGATGGTGACTGGAACAGAGACAATTGTCTCAAACAATGATTCCGAGGCTTCCCAAATGAAGGCGGTTGTGAACCCCAGGAACCACGCACGGATGATCAGGGAGAAGTGCCGGAGAGGCAAGAACAACGTCCATGATCCCCTGAGGAAATGAGCGGTGAAAGGGCGGAGGAAGATGGGTAGAATCGGCATTTGGTAGAGGACGGGCAAGAGGACGCGGGCGATTGCGAAAAGGAAGGCCGCAAGTGGCAAGGAGATGGTGATGGTAAAGATGGAGATTAAGATGGCGACGAGGAAGTGGTAGACGCCAAACGGGCGGATATCGACGTTCTACAACGATTTGAGTGAGACGTAGAAAGGATTGAAGAGGACTTACTGCGAGCTGCCACCTGTACACAAACCTGTCATACATGATGTTGCGGAAAAGAAAAAGCAGCGCCGTTGCCACTTGCGTAAACAGCAAGAAAACAAGGCGGCCATTTAGGTAGTGTGGATGTTTTCTGTAAAACCGTCAGAGTTGAGGTCTCAAAGGCAAAAAAAACCACACACTTTGATTTGACGAAAAGAGAAAGCTTTGGGTCGTTCTGTTCCACAACATAGGCCGCTGTCGCATGGATCAACGCCACGGATAGTGAGGACACCACGTACACAGCAAAAGCTGCTTTTGTGCTGGTTTTTGCAAGAGAAACCTTTATCGAGCTGAGAGGCGATGTAGCGGGCGTCCGCGTAGCTGAAACACGGTTAGCAATGAAAAGAGCAAGAGAACCATTGCACTCACCTGTGAAGAACACTTTTCGCAAAACGACGACAGGTAGCGCCGTGCTCAACCAAGTCATCAGGCTGCTCGCCAGCGTCAAAGGCAAGAACGGAGCAATGACGACTCTGCTCAGGCCAACGCCGCCTGACCTCCATATCGTCCAAGAGCTCACTATGAGCCACGATAGCAATGCCGAAAACAAGAATATGTGGGAGAGGCGATGACGAAGAACGGATTTTACGAGTGGATCATAGCTCTGGCTTGCGGGAGGAATCAAAGGAGACGACTTGGAGCCTATTTTGGAGGCTATGGCTCTCACTGGGATTGATGTCCTCAGTTTCGAGCTGGTCGCTGGCGAGGACATCGAGGTCGAGGTCGAGCTCGCTGTGTTACGCTGCGTGACAAAGTCGCGTCCGTCACGGACGTCACACGCGCCAAGTTCGTGTTACTTTTATGTAATTTTGGTCCCTTCACTCCCCGTCTTGTCAGGTCTTTCCATGCTTTGCGCTCATTTTGTGGCATTGTAAATGGTAAATCCTTCCTTCCACCAGCTGATCCAGGAAGGCTGACCCGTCATTGGGATTTCGATAGTGGGGAGAGCCATTCATCGTATCATACAGCGTCATTGTGATTTTCGCCGAGACCAACAATCACTCGCGGGAAATTTGGGGACCTTGAATTCAGTCGGTTTGGAATTATTATACAATCTCTCAAGCTATTACTTACTGATAGAAGTAGGATAGAGATATTTTTATTACAGCGGCGTCTAAACAAACTACTTATACGCAATGTCTCGTCAAGGACTTGTTAGATTGGCCAGCACTGCCGCCTCGCCATCGGCCATCAAAATTTTGACCGCGTTGATAAGCATACTCAATCCATCGCCTTCTACGTCTCTCCCCAGCTCGAATTTGAAGCTTTCTTCGAGCATAGACAGTCCCATGAGCAGTTGCGGGGATACCCCAGGCAACGCAGGAAGATGTTGTAGGAGAAGTCGAATGTGGACTTGCGCGCCAGCCCAATTTCCCTGTTCCAACGCTTCGCGGAGTAACTTGTATTCTGCTCGGACTACGCGCCCTGCATCAGCGCGATCAAGGCCCGTCTCCAGCTCTTGTGTCAATTGGTCGACGGAAGAGTAGTCATGGTCTTCCAGCAAATAACCAACATCATACGAAGTTTCTTTGGAAACGTCCAGAACGCGGCTCATCGCTGGTGTTGACAGGCCGAATGCTTGTTCCATAAACGTTCGGGCGTATGGACGAATCTCACCCTCCAGTGTAGAGCTATCATCTTCTTTGATGGCTTTCACCATATGGGTCCATGCTGATTGACGAAGCTGAGCCAGTGCAGGAAGGTATTTCGTGGAGACCTCTTTAATGATATCTCCAACTTGGACTCTTCCCGATGAGTCCGACAGTCCCAGGTTTGCTACACCTTCTATCCAACTCTGCCCAAGCGCGTTACTTCCATCCTGTTGGCCACCAACGCTCTGAGCTCCTCCGAGCGTGACAATCTCCAGCTCGCACTGCTTGTCCCAGTACGCCTGCGCATCGTCGAAATTACGCTGGAAAAGGCATATGAAAGCTTTGAGACGGAACGCAATCTGTTTCGCGTGAATTTCTGCCGGAATTGACAGCGGTGTGTGCTCCCATTCGGAGGCTTTGATCAGATCGATGGAAAAGTCAACATGACGTGAGGCTTGCTCAAGGGCGACCTGAAATTCTGCCAAGTACATGATCGCCAGGTGATTCGATATCTGCAAAGCAAACGGGAGATCTTTCGTAGCCAAAGACTGCTTGGGCCCCCCAAATGTTGCGACATATTGTTTGAGTGTTGGCTCAAGATACGACAGGAGATATCGATGGTCAGGGACGGAGTCTCTGAACGCGAATCGGCTGGTGCTGAAGAAGTAGACAAGGCTATCTCGGGGCCAATCTTCCGCTTTAAGCGATGCACCCTCATTTGCGCAATCTTGCATAACAGCCACTATATTAACAAGAGACCGTTTTTGAATCCTGCAGATCAACGCAAAATCATACTTCCCAGTGAAGTTAAGCATCATTAATTGGTTCTGCGTTCGGTCGACCATGATTCGATATGCCTTGAAAAGTTGGTCGTCCTTTAACCGAGTCTCGAAGGGAATATAGGACCGGAGCATTGATCGGAGGAATATGGTCATCAGAGGGTGGACTTCTGTTATGCATTCCGTGTCGACGTTCATCGCCCACCCGCCGACGTCCTTGAAGATATTAAAGATACTCCCAAAATCCTTCCCGATTACTCTAGGCATTCCCGGGTCTAACTCATGCCACGCCGCAAGGATTCCAATAATTGCAGGTCCCTCTAGCCAAAAAAGGGCCAACGAGCGGAGAACGTTTCGCATTTGGAAGGAGGCACAGTTGAACCGACGAAAAAGGTCATGCAGTAACCTATCGCTTCCCGGCGTTGAAGGCTTGTGTTTCCACATAACATCAGCCCCAGGGATCATGTGAAGATGGGTATTCTGATAAAATTCGCCCAGGGTCATATTCCGAGCATTTGGAAGCATTACTTCTAACACCAGCGGTAGTCGACCGAAGAGATTCACTATTTGGTGGAGGCTGTTTTTCTCGCCTACGTCCCAACGATTCGTATCAACCCCCGCTTGTTCCAGAATTCTCGTCCCCAAGATGACCGCCGATGGAAGGTCCAAAGGTTTGAGATTGATGAATCGAGCAGGAACCTGCTGAAACCGCTCATTCCACCAAGCCTCGTCGCCTCGCCCGATTAATACCAACAGTGGTTTCCTCTGTCCTTTCGCCGGCGTGAAATTAATGAGGCTCTCAACAAATTGGTAGAGCTCTTGTCGTGTTTCCTCGGCCAGTGACCCCAACTTGGCATATTGAGGCAAGCTCGACAATGCCGCATCAAGGCTATCGAGAACAAAGATTGTCGAATGGTCACGACAGTTTTGAATTAACTGCGCAACCTCCGCCGGTATGTTACGTGGAGGCTTTGGTTTTTCTTTGTTCCACCACCCTAAAACGGCCTCCCCCATTTTCTGGGCGATCCCACTCTCAGGACCTTCGTTGCCGTTGATTCTGTCCACAAAACGGTGCATGGTCACTGGGGTCGGTGATTGCGCAAAGTCAACGTAGAAGACTTGCTCAACAAAGCTGGTGGCTCTCCAGACGTCCACCATCTGTCGGAGCAATGCGGTCTTGCCCACTCCTGCCTGACCGTACAGAATCAGGACTTGAGATTCAGTCAAATCTCTCTCGATCCTCAAAGCATCGCAATCCCTTCCAACTAGGTCAGGCCCATTGAATTCTGAATCGCGTTCTACGGCGCGTTCAGATAGAGGCGGAGGAATATTTTGGTGGACTTTCGGAGGTGTAATCTCCAAATCAACATCGGTGAGATAGGCCACTGGTACGATCCAGTCTTGTAAGGGGACCTCCAGTCCAAAACGAGCGCTGCGTAGTGGATTGTGCTGAAGGTGCTCCCGCGCATCTCGAACGGCTCGAGAGAAGGAAACTCCATGTTGCAGAAAGCTCCGGTAGAACTGTATAATGAAGAGTTTGGCCGCGCCGCTCATGAATTCTGTCTGCATGGCCAACACATTCGTGATACCTTCCTCCAGCATGACTGCTGCCAAGTTTGCCTCTACATCATGGGCGTGCGTGCTAGCCGACCTACATCCATTGGAGACAACGAGACGGATGCTGTGTTGCTGAACAAGCTTGGCGATTCTTCGAGCAGGGACAAAATCCAATTTTCCGCCGTGGCTTTTTGACGCGAATAGTAAGCCAGCCACAACTCTGCAGTGAAACTTAAGAGAGCTTCCGAGTGGTGGGTTATGAGGCTCACCTCGGATTTGCTTCTTCGGTCGTACTCCGAGTTGGTTGGCTCACGACAATACCGTGCATGTCAAAATGAACGAGGTGAAAATATCCTTGACCATGCCTTTCTGTAGACAGTTGCAAGTGCTTTCGGAAAGCAGCATATGTACCTGGGCGGACCACCTCCAGGGAAAACCGATAGCCAGAAGCCTGCTTCATCTTCCGAAAAAGCGTGGAAAGAGGGGCCAGTCCAAGGATGGGATCGACTTCTGGATTATCTGGGTCCAAGTTCCTTGCAACGACGAGTAGAACATTGAAGGACGGGAGTTTCGCGGTGGTCTCAAGAGGTCCCCATGGTACCAATTTATCGCGGTTGGAAAGGCTGGCGGTGTCCTCATCGAGATGTTTTGTAATTCTGCATGATGTAAATTTTCGCCTGACGACCACAGCCCCGACCATTCCTAACCACAGCCTCTCATCTTCCAAGAGTTCCCAATAAATTTGATGAATGGAAGGTCCGACTCCATCGCTGAGATTTTGAAATATTTCCACTATAAGCGTCTCTACTTCGCAGCCCGGCGTCTCCGCCAGTTTTATCATCGGGCCTACAGTCGCCAACCCTAGTTGCTCAAAGAGTGCGTCGCTGTACCTCTCGAGCAAGCGGATGCATTTGATTGCACGGTCTGCGTCAAAGGGCGACTGCGGATACCTCTCAAGGTACCAAACTATCTCATCTCCTTCAGCATTGGTTATTGGGAGATTGAGTGGGACTCGGGCGCGTATGATCTCGCCGTTGAGGGCGATGTCTACGGTCCACGATACAACGCCAGCTTCCGTGGGTGAGATTACGAGTTTGTTCGACTTCATGGTAGCTCTGAGGAGGCGTCAAAGCTTCGGGAAGTTTTTGAGCGCTGACTCGAACGGTGTATTATTAGAATGAGCAAGCGTACAAATTCATCAGACACTTGATCGTCTCGCGTGGGTGTGGCTGTTGATGGAACACACCTCGATATGGGTGTCAGGCACTGTAGTAATCTTATAACGGTAATCCGAGTCATGACTGGGTCGGGTCAGAGAATTATTGAAAATGCTGGAATGCAACTTACTAGGATAAAAAAACTTTGCATCGGAAAGCCCGATTGTCCAAAGTGGTCTGAGAAAGCGAATGATTTTGGGAAAGATTCGAAAAACTCTGAAACCCTTTGAATGTAAGATAAGTCCGCCAGCCATTTGACCTCCGTCGACAATTTCATGAGTTTGCCGCATTCCATCTCTTGGCGGATATTTTCATTCGACAAATCTGGTGGGATTGTGCGCTGGAGGATCCGTGCTTCGCGATCAGAGCTGAAGTGACCTTGGCGAATTTATAAGCAGAAATGCACCCGAGGGAGCTCTCGGACCGTCTGTAAGCTTGGGCGAGCCGTTTTGGCATTTGATGGCGTGGCTCTCATTTGGTATATGAGCTTGGGAGGGATTTTCTGGCTTTGATTCGGAAGAACGGCGTAGAGTGCGCCGTGATGAAAGTTTCGCAATTATAGTCGAATATTCCTCTACCAAGCTAATCTTGCTCAAGGGCATGGTTGTAGCAACATAGATTGGGGTTGACGTTCGCAGCTTTGAGCTGGACGATGGACCCGCTGGTACTAGTAGACAACGCTTGTCACCATCGTGACTTGAAGGCGCAAGAGTGAGAATTGATGAGTAATTCGCTCACGTGACGCATGCATGACCTAAAAATTCGAGCCCATTTCCTCAAGCCTTCCCTAAGAAATCTTTCTGACTCATTTACACGAAGGTGGATTTTACCCATTTCAAATTTCAAGTTTACTTCAAACCAGATTCTAGGCCTAGTAACCAAGCATGTTACTTCGGAAACAAGGCACACAAAGAGCTCTCACCTTGCTTGAACTAACAATCTCCGGAGAGTTCGGGGTGGACTGTGCATCCAAGAACAGATCCCGGGCCGCCAGGATTTTTGACTGATCACCGAATTAACATCTCAATGCCGTCTTAAGTTCTACTATTTTTAACCAACTTTCAACTGGACAATTGATCAAGCAACATGACTGTCAGCCTCCCAAATACGCTCTTAACTGGCGACTTTTTCTAACGTGCTCATTCTATTTTCCTTTCTTCTGACTCCTATGGCAAAAAAATCAAGATCATCGAAACCCTTGAAGTCGAAGGTGAACCCATTAACACCCATGCGTCGCTTCTTCTTCAAGCTGGAACTGCTCAGACAATCCTCGTCCTCCGGAACTGGCGAAAACAGGAGTTCCCGTATCTACCCTTCAGTCCTCCGTTCACTTCCACAAGATGAGATGATCAACGTCAATCCATTCCCTGCAGTCTCGTCAGCCACCCTTTCGAGCGACTGTGCGTCGACCAGCCATTCGCATCCAGCGTCTCAAACACAAAGCCAACGTGCCTGTCTCGCCATACAACAGCATGACCAGCCTTTCGATGCCATCGTCATTTCTACGCTTCCGTCTTATCCCTTCTGTTGCCATGAAGACCTCCTTACCATGTCACGCGCACAGCTCATCGGCGTCGCGCAACTGCTTAACTCGCGAATTCCTCCAGTCACCCGCCTTAGAGTCGAAGAGGATGTCTCTGATGCTGACATTCGCGCCTGGGTTGAGGTTCTCGTTGGTATAAAACTCTCTGTACCTGGCGCCCCGAAGGCGGTCAGGTGCCGACCTTTAGTGACAAACGGCGAGGAGGATAATGAAACGTTCGACTTCGACGCGCATGTGGATGCGATGCCATCACCGCCGACTAGCCCTCTATCAATGCGTATCTCTCGAAGACAGGAAAAGTTGCTCCCGCTTTTGAGCAGTCCACCACGACCCCTTGAATGCTTGGACGAAGCCGAGGAAAACATCTTTACGAGCAAAAGGCCATTGAAAAGGCGCAAGACCCAAGACGCCACGGTCCAACCTGACGACGTGAGCATGAGCCTGACACCACCCCCGCCCCCTTCGTCGCACCGCACATCCCGGCCCCTCGACGGCTCTCCAACCCCACGCAGAGTTCTCAGGTCGCATAGCTCAAAGCTCGCAAAGGCCGCGAATAATATTGACGCTTCCTTTGTCAACACCAAGCCTCGGTACCGATCTGCTAGCCGATCTGCGAAGAACATAAAAGGGAAGGATAGTACTTCCATGAGGCGATCCATCACCGTGCCGACCGCGACAAACTTTGCTCAGTATCGTCCACAGGATTCCTCCTTCCTCTCTGCCGAGTCTCGCAGTCGGGCTTCCAGTTCAAGCGCTCTGTCCGTTGCCTCGATCGAGAGTACTGACTCAGGCTCGATATTGGATTGCGACGAGGGAGGAAAATCGAAAGATGAGAGGCAAACATCTATTGTTGCTGGAATGATGAGTATGCAGGGAAGGTTAGACTGAGGTTCGCGGGTCGACATGACGGATTAAACATTTGATAATTTCGATTGCGCCTTCGTAAGTAAGTTACTCTTCGTTTATTTTTCCTTTTCCTTCCCCCACTGCTCCTTAGATAAATTTATTCTTTACACCGTAAATTTCGTTTTTTTTACATGACTCCCCTTTAAAATGCCTAAATTACACTCGTTCCATTAATCCCAGCTCTACTTTCGATATTTTCAGCGATATCCTTCAAAATACTTGCAAAGCCTTCATCGGCGTTGAACATGCGTATCGCGTCGGCAACTTGCAACCGTTCAGCGTCGCTCATGCCCTTGACAGCCTCCAGCATGGTTTTGACGAGGGATATCCAATAAACAGGACGCTGTGGAGGGTTAGGAATGGTTTCCAGATGCTGTTGGAGCATCTCAACATGGATTCTAGCACTGGCGAAATTACCCGATTGCAAATCCTCCGTCAAGAGTTTTTGTTGGATTCTCAACACACGAGCGGAATCGCCTTGATCAAGAGCTTCATCGAGGTCGCTTTGCCAGCTTTGGGGATCATATTCCTCTTGAACATATCCCACATCGTAACCCACGTCTTTGGATACGTCCACAACGCGAGACATGACCCCGGATGTCGCTCCTGATATCTGATCAGTAAAGTGCTGAACGTAAGGGCGCATGCTGTGCCTCAAATCTTCGTCAGGGCCAGCGCTTTTCATAGATTTCACAATTTCAGACCACGCCTTTTGGCGGAGCTCAGCAAGGGCTGGAAGGAACGTCGTCGTAGCCGTGTCTGCATTACTCGTGATTACGCTCATTGCATTTGCGACAGCTGCAGTGTCGCCAAACTGCTTTTTAATGGTAGCCATGCCCGCGGTTACGGTGGATGGATAGCCATTCGGGCCTAGAATAAACGTCTCCAACTCGGTCTGAAGGTCCCAGAATTTCTCCGCTTCTGCGAAGTTTCTCTGGCTAAGAGAGATAGTAGCCTTCAGACGAAAAGCCATCTGCTTTTCGAACATGTCGGGGGGATAAGAAAGTGGTGGGTGTTTCTCCTCGGATGCTTTGATCAACTCAAGGGAATATTGCGCTTGCCGTGCTGCCTTGTCCGGAACAAAACCTGCATCGAGCAGGTACATGGTAGTAAGGTGGTTAGACAGTTTTAGCGCGAATGGTAGATTTTCGGGGGCAAGACACTTCAGGGGACCCCCAAATTGCAGGACGTAATACCTCAACGCAGGTTCCAGATATTGCAAGAAAAAAAGATGATCTGGGACGGAGTCGCGGAACGCAAACCGACTGGAATCGATGAAAACGTAAACGGTCTGCATAGGCCACTCCTCCGCAGTACGGTTGGCTAAGCAGCACTTGAGACACGTCACAATGTTAGCCAACGACCGTTTGTGGACGTTGCATAACAACGCAAAGTCGAGGGAACCTCCAACAAGCTGGAGCGAAAGTGATTTGTGGGACTCGTCTAACATCCGTCCAAAATTCGTGATAAGAGTCGGGAAATCGAGCTTCTTTTCAAATGGAAGGTAGCCAAACAGTTTGCTACGGAGGTAGATTGAGAAAAGCGGGTGAATCTCGACTATGCCCTTCGTGGCGGCTTCCAAATCCCATGCGCCGAGGGCGGCGTATAGCAGCAGGTGAGTCTCAAGCACGTCCCAGAACTTATCTTCGTCCGTTTCAGGAGAAAACACCTTGGCCAGGACGGTATGACAAACGGGAAGTGCAGGGCCTTCAATCCAAAAAAGGCTGAACGACCGCAGAACATTCCGCATTTGATAAGAGGCGCGCATAAAAAATGTGTCGATATCGTACAAGATGCGATCAGCGCCCGGGGTAGATGGTTTACACTTCCAGATATCGCTCGAGGCGAGGAGGTGGAAATGAATCGTTTCATAAAAATTTGCCAACGATTTCTCAGTCACCACATGAGGTAAGACCACCTCCAGCGCAAGTGGGTTCCGGGACAGGAGGTTAACCAACCTATATAGAATTTCCATCTCTTTGATGTTCCAGCTCGACGTCTTCACGCCTGCTTGTTGCAGAATTCGGCCGCCCAAAGACACAGCGGAGGGGAGATCCAAAGGCATGAGTTTGAAAACACGGCTGCTGATAGTCTCGAAGCGGTTATTCCAGTATTCAAGGCCTCCAGCTCTTCCGAGCAGTATTACCATCGGTTTCTTTTGTCCCTGTTTGAGTGTAGAGTTGACAAGACGGTCGACAAGCGCTGATAACTCCGCACGCCGATCGTCATTCAGAGATCCTGAGCGCACCCTAGGAGAAAGTGCAGAAAGTGCGAGGTCGAGGCTATCAAAAATAAGGACAGAAGAGTGCTCATGACAATCCTCAACAAATTGTGCCATGTCCTCCGCAGTAACTGTCTTGTCCTGTGTCCACCAGCCCCAAAGCGAGCCACTGACCCTCCCAGCAAAGGACGTCATAGGTCCACCACCACTCTTCGCCCGTTCAATTGCTTCGGAAACGGTCACCAGAAACGGCGGTTGAGCAAAATCAACATAGATCACCCGTTCCGCAAACTTTGTAGCTCTCCAAACGCCCGCAAGATGGCGCAGAAGGGCCGTTTTCCCCACACCCGCCTGTCCCGTGACAATGAGGATTTTAGACTCGATCAAGTCTTTCTCGATGTTAAGAGCGTCTCGCCCACGACCAATCAGATCGATGCTGGCAGCGGGGGGAGTTGTGGTGAAGCCGGCCAATGACGAAAAAAAAGAAGGGAGTATTGACGCTGGAACTTTAAAGTCTTCAGATGGAGTCATTTCTGGCGGCATAATCCTCGCGTCAGCACCACAGAGGTAGGTCACAGGCACCATCCAATCCTCAAGCGCAACCTCCAACCCAAACCTCGCGCTCCGAATCCCATCCTTCCTCAATTCCTCCCGGGACGCATGGACTGCTTCAGAAAACGATAGACCCCTCTGCAAGAAACCCCGATAGAAATTTGCACTGAATGACGTCGCGGAACCACTCATCACGTCCGCTTGCATCGCCGCAACGTTGCTAATCCCTTCCTCAATGAACACCCGAGCTAAATTGGCGTCGGTACCTGCAGTTCGTGCGTTTGCAGATTGACATGCGTTGGAGACGACGAGGCGGATGCCGTGGTCGCGGAGGAGGATGGCGACTTTGCGGGCGGGGATGAAGTCCATTGGGGATCCGTGGGTCTTAGGGGCAAATGATAGGCCGGCTGTAAGCGGCCTGCAAGAGTTGAGCCAGACATTCGCGTTGCTTAATGGGAAGAACGTACTGGGTGGAGGAAGAGGCGTTGTTCTTGTCCGTCGAGCGCGTCCGCAAAACACCATGCATGTCGAAATGCACCAGGTGATGATACCCCTTGCCATGCCTCATGGTAGCAATCTGTAGATGTTTCCGTAATGCTGCGTATGTACCAGGCCGAACTATTTCCAAGGACAGCCGCGGCTTGACCCCAACAGCTTCTCGGAGTTCATCCTGTAGTGCGATTAGTGGTTTAAGACTGATAGTTGGGTCAACTTCAGGTTTGTTAGGGTCGAGGTCGCGTGCAATGACAAGTAAGAGGTTGAGGGAATAGTGTGATTCCGAGGGGGAGTTAAAAGGCTTCCAGAGTCGAAGGTGACCGTTTCGGGGAGTCGAGGTGGTATTGGGAAGCGCAAGTCGACGCCTGACTAGGACCTTGGTCGACCACAAGGAGGGTTGTTCCAACAGCTCCCACAAAACTCGTTGGATTGAAGGCGACGAATGTATCCCTTTAGAGTCCTCCCTCATTTCCACAACATCCAGCATCAAAATGCTCTGGTCCTCATCACCATCCTGGACTTTCAATCCCGAAATCACGTCCTCGAGATGCAGCTGCTCAACAAGCGAGGCAGTGTACTTCTTCATCAGACGCACCGCTTTGGCCGCGCGGTCAGCGTCAAAAGGAGACTTCGTGTAGTTCTCGAGGTACCAAAACACTTCCGCTTCTTCCTGAACATCAACTGGAATGCGAAAGGGCAGTTCGGGTTGGGTCATGTTGCCATTGAGCGTAAGTTGGATTGTCCATGATATAGAATCGTGCGAGGAGGAGGGAAGGCTGGTGACTTGCAGCAGATGGGAGGTGGTACCCATGCGCGGGCAGTTTGATTAAGGTGGAGGGTGAAAACCTGGTGGAAGCGGGGAAGGAGAATGGAGGCTGGGTCCACTTACATAAATAGAAGTTACAGCGGTGCCTGCAGGGACTGCGCTTGCACAGGATCCGCTTACTGATAGCGACCACGATTGCCCCTCGACTTGTACAATTTCACTCCCGTCGAATCAGCTCCAGAGAGCGATTCAACTGCCAGAGCACCTTCACCCTCGCACCCCAGCCGCCAAAAATGGGCCTATCCCGCACCTCTGGCCGTTTCTTCATCCTCCCAATTCCAATCTCCAAAGAGTACATCCCCCGTCTAATGGGCCTATTCATCACCGACCCCTCAAATCCAATCCGCAGCTACCGACCCAAAACACGACTTCCATCCTCAATCGCACCAGGCCTCACCCCCGATCCCATCCCACTCTCGCCAAACCAAGTCGCTCTCGCCGCGTCCGACGCCTCAGTAGCAGCTCGGCTCAAAGGGCTCATGGGTGCGCTCTCGTTATCCGCTAGCGCAGGGACGGAGCAAGGCCAGGCACTGAGCATCAAAGCTGAGGAGATTTTGTGTTATGCGATGGAACAGATCCCGGATGTGTTTGCTTTGCTGATCGCTGACGAGGAGTGTCGGATGGAGGTTGCGCAGCTTATGCGGACGAGCAGGGAGAATCTGTGTTTTATGATCACGGGTTTCTTGACGGTGTCGGGGAAGACGGAGTGGATTAGGTCAGTGTGGGGGAAGCAGGATATGCAGATGCTCGGCTCGATTCCGTTGGATGGCGGACAAGCTGGGTTGGGTATCAACGCGGAGGTTGGAGGGGGGCTGGGGAGGAATGTGCGTAGGGTGGCACGAGGGGAGGTTTTGGAGGACCAGACGGTGTTCGCGGTGGCGTACGACGTTGTTATGCTGAAGAAAAGAATAAAGAGGAGCGTTGGGAAACCGTTGTCTTTTATAGTGGAGAGCAAGTTAAAGCTGGGAGGTGAGAAGCGCGCTTTATGGAATCATTTGTCCATGCGGGGCGAGGATGGGGTAGGGGATGAACTGAGTGATGAGGACTCGGATGACGACGATGACGACGATGAGTTTGGAGAGCTTACCCTAGCTGAAATTGGGGAACGAGGACAGGTCGTATTGTCGAGTTAGCGATAGCCAATAGGTGGTGGCAGAGGGTGACAAAGTTTCACGTATTATGTAGACGTTTTGCATTCAGACACACCCTCTTGCGATAGTGTCAAGTGACGTTACGTTCCAAGTCGCTAAGAACCATGTTAGAAGCTGTAACCCAGTTACCTTGGTTCGGGAAAACCAAGGGATGGAATTGCCGTTGTTCTCAAGGGGTGGAGAGTCTGGACAGCCCGAAGACGACGTAGAAAAGAAGAAAAAATTTCGGCCCGAACAGAACGGCGGTTGCGTTCATAGCTGCGGGAAACGTGCGACGTTCAGCAGGAGGTGACGGAACCACATAGCATTTGCAGCCTAAAATTTACTTCGCAGAACGTGAGTACTTAATTTTTGAAAGCATTCAGCGCCATAACGCGTCGGTTAGCTCACGCAAAAATTTTCCAACCCTATCTTTTTAGCAGCGATATATCCTTGTGCAAATGGAGACCTTCTAATGATATCAGCCAACAACAACTGAACTTTCATGAAGTTATAGGGTGACTCACCTTTTCTGCCTTGTATGCTACAAGTCAGTCGTACATGTAAGTGACCGAATGGTTCAAGTTTTGCAAACCTAATCAAGCTTCAAGGTCTTCAATTGTATCATAGTACAAAACTCGTTCGCGCTGGGAAGGGGGGAGATGCATAATTCAAATTGCGAAAACTTTATGACGCGTCGGTCACATGACAATATTTACAACTCCGCTTCAAAAAGTACGTAGATCGAAAATCGAGATCTACTCTTACTATTCGATTTCCAGGTTCACTGTAATGGTGAAAAACACTTCTAGTTAACAATACGCCAGGTATGATTTACATTTACAAGGATATGGATTCCTTAATTCAAGCTTCAAGGCGCTTTGTATCCTTGCAACTTCTGGCAATACGGGGGCGGTGCGAAAATAACATGGGCGTCAGCAGCGGCCCTGAATTTCTTCATTCTCTGCGCCATCATCGTCCTGCATCGTTCTCAACGCCTCCAATAAAGTCGGCGTTCTTCAAGGTAGACGCATCTCCTTAACTCGACGTAATTCCTCATTTTCATATCCTTTCTATAGATTTGGCGCCCACATGTCTGCCTTCGGTCCTGACCTGGAAAGACAGGTCAACAGGATGGACTCCAATACCACTCAAGTTGGGGAAGACTATACCCCTGGAGACTGGAACCCAATTGAGAAGACTCCTCTCCGATTCAGCTTCGACCAGGCTTCGCCTGCAGACAATCCTCACGATTACGTTGGTCTCTAAGTCGCAAGGTCTTCATGCGCCTTTTTGACTCTTCAGACAAATTTTAGGCTTCTTCTAAACGAAGCAGGCCTTCCAAGTCACACTCTCCGTTTCCCCCCTCTCAGGCGGAGGTCCAGGAACAGGTTCGTCGACGTCATGCATCTTACAGATCCCACTCAAAACCTCTCTTTAGACTGGCGAGAAACCATGGCGCTCCGGTGATACACGGCGCTATGATATGCCAAAGAATGGGGATGGGTGGCAGAAGTGTAACGCGATGGCGGAGAAGTACGACAACGAAATGTGCGATGCCTGGAAAGATGAGGTGGATAAATTGTTGATCTTCGTACGTTTATGATGCCCAGGTTTAATGCTAAACTAACACAGAACAGGCTGGTCTCTTCTCAGGAGCCGTAACCGCTTTCACTACGCAATCCTATCAATGGCTAGGCAAACAATCCCAGGATTCTTCAGCCCGACTTCTCAGCTTCATCGCAACACAACTCGCAAACTCTACCAATCCCTTACCACCATCCCTTGCCATCCCAGAGTTCACCGTCACTCAAGCTCAAATCCGGATCAATGTAGTCTGGTTCCTCAGTCTCACAGTCAGCCTGACAACTGTGCTAGTCGGTATCCTGTGCCTACAGTGGCTCCGAGAATTCCAACGCGATGCAGCCCTCCCTCACAAAGACGCCGTGGCCCTTCGTCAAATGCGATACGAGGGGCTGATTGAATGGCACGTCCCCGACATCCTCTCCATTCTCCCCCTCCTCCTCCAACTATCCCTCGTCCTCTTCTTCATTGGTCTCCTCGACCTCCTCTGGTCCCTCAACACCCTCGTGGCAGCATGCGTCTCCGCAGCAGTTGGGCTGGTCATGCTCTTCCTGATAGCGACCACAGCCCTCCCTACCCTGCAACACGCCTTGACAAAAGACAAACACCTCCGTGTTGCCCAGTGCCCTTACAAATCCCCGCAGTCGTGGCTCTTCTACCGCGCTGGGCACTGGTTCTTCTGGCTGATCAGCTCCTTCAACCCACCATGGTCAGCCTTTGATTCAACGCGGTTCCACCGCCTGTTGAAATCTTCCGACGACAACAGCTGGCTTGCATACGACATGCGCTGGCGCAACCTTCGCGATGCCGAAGATATTTCCTGGGGCACACCCAAGACCACCCGGGATTCCGACGACGTCGTTCATGGCCTCCACTGGATAAACAATACATTCGCACAAAGCGTCGAGGCGATATACCCCGTCTACTATTCCCTCGCAGACCTAGACATTCCTGCTGCGGCAGCTACGATATCCGAGTTCTACCTCAAAGTAGGGCTCATCGACAACGCCACGTTCAGAGTGATGATGGATGACCGGTTCTCCCCGAACGAGATGCAAAAACGCGACATTGTAGCCGCGTATTATCTGCACTTGCACCAGGACAGGCACCCGGTTCTGAAAACGGGGTATGTGGAGACGGTGATCCGGATATTGAATACGCAAGATGTGCCCGGGCCATTCTACGACTGGCTCTCCCAGATCCTGCAGGATCTGGCGTCCAGGCCTTTGTTGGCCCCGTCAGTCAACACTGGAGCCGCGGCCCAGTTGAACACGGAGGAAATCATCATCCAGTCCTTACTTTGCGTCAAGTCCCTCATCACACGAGACTCACTACGCACCCTAGACGTCGTCATGGCTTGGGCTCTCCTCCGCCAATTACTCACTCCACCCCCACCCCCTCTTCCCAACCTTCGACAATCAACGAACGCCATCGACGCAGAGCCACCCGACCTCGGCCTCGGCCTCAACCTCGACCACATCAGACTCGCTGGCGGGCTCTTTGAAGAGCTCGAAGTATGGCTATCGCGGGGGAAAGAAATGGGGAGGTGGGAGAGGGTGAAGGTGTGTACGGAGGGGATGATCAGGCTGTTTCCTTCTTCAATCGACATCGCGGCGCTGGATACTGTGTGTCCGGTACAAATGGCCAAGGCAGCAGGGCTTGTGAGGGCACTGGATGTGCATATGTCTAGGCTTGGGGGAGCGGCGGCGGTGTTGGGGAGGGAGAGGGAGAAATGGTGGCATGATTTTTTCGGGGAGGAAGCTTGTGAGGTTGGGGAGTGGGCTTTTTTGGTCAGTGGTTTCGAGGGTATTGGAAGAGATGACGGGTGAGGGCGGTACTCAACTATTTATTTATTTTACGTGCGATATGTAATAAGTACATTAGACATACTTATATCCTCGTTGTGTTGGAACTTGGTATTGCTATTTATCTCTGACAACCGGATTAAATGTTATTGCATGGTGATCAATTGTGCCACCCCATTTCTCCCTCATCTCTCCCAAAAGAAAAGGCGCTTAGGGAAAACACTAAATGGTTCTGCAGTAGTCGGACTCAATTCGATAAACAGGTCAGTGACAAGTTGAACATACGCACCGACTAATCCTCTTGGCTAAGAAATAGTGTAGTACATCTCCACCTCGACTCTGCGAACGTAATTCACCCAACCAGGAAACTAATAATATCCAACCATTTTCAAGTCATAAGCATATGCAGTATGCATCTTGGAATGATATATGACGGACTCACCCTCGCTCTGGCGACCACGGCGATTACATCTCGAGGTTGAATCGAGCGCACGAATCCGGTGCCAGCACCACTACCGGTCTCTTTCGGGTTCCACGATGTAGCGGTTTGGGATTCATCATCCCTGTCGGTCCAAACAATTTCGTGCAGGGCTTCGTCTGCCGAACCACGAATATTACTTTGTAAATGCCAGATTTTCCATACACCCGCCTTTCTTGGGGGAAGCGTGAGTGGGTCGACCACGTCTTCCAAAAGAGGGTAGTCTAGATCCCTTACAGACCCCATCGGCCCCTTTGGCAGTTCTTCGCCTGGACATATCGCAGCTTCGAACCATGTGAAAGATGCTTCGTAACCTGCAAAGACGGAGAACAGTGATCAATATCAAGCAATTTATAGCATAATCTTTGAGGACCGGTACCTGTCAAATGGGGTTCCTGAGCACCCCGTCCTTGGTCATGGCTCCAAATCCTAAACACCACTTTCTTCACCTTCCGTATCGCCTTTGGCTTCTCCTTTTCTGCTGCCACATTCGATACTTTCTCCTTCCTGCTAAACTTGAAATCACTCCACTTCTTCTTCGCCAACAACTTCTCTCGAACCTGTATCGCTCGTTCTTTTTCTTCCAAATCAATCGGTCCACACTGAACGTAGAGCCAATGTGAATTGTTGTCGGCTGAATGCCTCGTGAAAGGGAGCGTAAAATCAGGCTTATATCCTAGGAACCAAGAGGTCTGGGGCCAATACTGAGCGTGGTCGATGATCAGGTCGACCAGCTCAACGGGAATAAAGAACAGCAAGCATCGCCGCAAGTACAACACCTCCCACTCAAGTGGATGGTTGCGACGCTTCGGTTTCTTGACGGTACTGCCAGTGGCGGTCGCCAGTTCCTCGACAGTTGTTGATGCCTTGAATCCCTTGGACTTTGAATGGGAAGATCCCATCTGATAGAAGGCAGCTCGAGCTAGTGAGCCAATGCTTAACAGTGACCACTAGAAAGAGCGTGCCTTTTGGAATCGATGTAAGAGAGGAGTCACTGATCAATCAACTTGTAGGCGCTTATGTAGTATTCAAGTTCCCAAAGTCCTGTAAATAAGTTAAAACGTTGGTCAAGGCTGTGTGCTTCGCTGAGTCATTAAATTCGCTGGCGAGCTCTTCGAAGAGCTCGAATGATGGCTATCGCGGGGAAAAAAATGGGTACTCTGTGGCAGAGGGTCAAGGTGTGTACGGAGGGGATGATCAGGCTGTTTCCTTCGTCGACCGACATCGCGGCGATGGATACTGTGTGTCCGGTACAGATGGGCCGCGGGGCTTGTGAGGGCACTGGATGTGCATATGTCTAGGCTTAGGCTTGAGCTTGAGGCCTTGAGGGCGTATCAGCGGTGTTGGGGAGGGAGAGGGAGAAATGGTGGCATAATTTTTTCGGCAAGGAAGCTTGTGAGGTCAGTGGGGCGTGCCAGGCTTCGAGGTATTGAAAGAGATGACGTGTGAGGTACTCGACTATTTATTTATTTTACGCTGTAAATATCTCTGGATTAAATGTTCAAGTTGGTGCATGGTGATCAATTCTGTCGTCCAAATGAAAGGCGTTGAGGTAAAACGCTTGAAAAACGGGGGAAAAAATGAGTAATAACCAACGAGATTAAGCTAAATGTTAACTGCAATACTTGGACTTGACTTGGACTCAATCCAACAGTGACAAGATACGCGTCGACTCGGATAAAATCCTCCTGGCTAAGAAATAGTGTAAAACATCTCCACCTCAACTCTGCGAACGTAATTCGCCCAACCAGGAAACTGATATTATCCAACCATTTCCAAGTCATAAGCATATGTAATATGCATCTTGGAATGATATATGACGGACTCACCCTCGCTCTGGCGACCACGGCGATTACATCTCGAGGTTGAATCGAGCGCACGAATCCGGTACCAGCGCCACTACCGGTCTTTTTTAGATTCCAAGATGTAGCAGGTTGGGAATCATCGTCCCTGTCTGTCCAAACAATTTCGTGCAGGGCTTCATACGGCGAAGCACGAACATTACTCTGTAAATGCCAAATTTTCCATTCACCCGCCTTTCTTGGGGCAAGGGTGAGCGGGTCGGCTACGTCTGCCGAAACAGGGTACTCTATCTCCCATAAAGGCCGACCTGGCTTCAATTCTTCGCTTGGACATATCGCAGCTTCGAACCATGTGAAGGATCCTTCATAAGCTGTAAAGACGGGGGTCAGCGATCCATATTGAACGATTATTAACAGAATCTTAGGACCTGTCAAATGGGGTTCATTCGGTTCGGCCCCCCATCCTTGGTCATGACTCCAAATCCTGAACACCACCTTCTTCACCTTCCGTATCGCCTTTGGCAGCAGAAAACTCGATACTTTCTCCTTCCTGCTAAACTTCAAGCCATTCCACTTCTTCGTCCCCACTGGCAACAACTTCTTTCGGAATTCCTGTATCTCTCGTTCCCTTTCTTCCAA
This sequence comes from Laccaria bicolor S238N-H82, assembly GCF_000143565.1. Lineage (NCBI taxonomy): Eukaryota > Fungi > Basidiomycota > Agaricomycetes > Agaricales > Hydnangiaceae > Laccaria > Laccaria bicolor. The sequence goes on from NW_001889900.1 coordinate 301,130, forward strand.
ATCAACCAGTACGTAGAGCCAATGTGAATTGTTTTTGGGTGAATCGTTCGTGGCAGAGAGCCTATTGAAATCAGGCTTGTATTCTGACGAAGAGGTCCGGGGCCAATACTGAGCGTGATCGATGATCAGGTCGACCAGCTCAACGGGAATATAGAAAAGCAAGCATCGCCGCAAGTATAACACCTCCCATTCAAGTGGATGGTCGCGACGCTTCGATTTCTTGACGGTAGTGACGGTCGCGGGTTCTTCAACAGTTGTTGATGCCTTAAAACCCTTGGACTTCGAATGTGAAGATCCCATCTGATAGAGGGCCGCCCGCGCGCGGCGCTAGTGAGCCAACGCTCAAGAGTGACCACTACGAAAAGCGTACCCTTTGGAATTGGTGTGACAGATCTAAAAGAAGTTAACGTTCAACTTGAAGGCGCTTACGTAAGACAAACAACGTTTGAGGCCTTGAGGCTGTGCTTCGCCTTACTCTGCAATCGGATGTCCAGATCTTCAAATTTACCGAATCTTGTTAAATTCAGATTTAAATCGACATATATGAGAATAAATTGTTGCAGGAGATGCAACGCACCAAAAGACCAATTGAGTTGTAACATCTTGGATAGAGAATGAATTACCACCATGAAAAATTCAACAAGTTTCTTTCGAGAACGACATACTGCGGACTAGTGAAAATGCCCATATCCCGTCCTATAGCACAAGGTTAGCAATCGCATTTCACGAGGGTCAAAATCCAAATGACCAGTTGAGATACGACAATGCCAACACTACTTTTTCAATGAGGACAAACTGGAGGAGGATACCATGTAAGAATATACGGACCCAATTTAATCGGAATTGAGAGGGATATGAAGGCCGCATCATATATATACTCGAGTGAGTTGATGGTTCAACTACAGCCACAGAAGGCCACAGACGCATGAAAGAGTCGTCTGAAAAACGAGAAGTAATATCATACTCCGACCCACAGATCTCGATTTGCGATGGAAAGTGTACACCGCAAGGGATAGCTCGGAGAATCCGAGCAAGAAAACAAGCGCGAACTGACCACGAAGCATCAAAATCACATCAGTGGAGGCGAAGATGAGCGAAAAGATTGCGGTTGGTAGGCGTACCATTTTTTTGCAAATTGAACTTGAAACCGGCAACCGAGAGAGGGGTAGGACTAAACTGATATAATTGAAGCTAGGCTCAACGGATGAATCTATGAGGTGCTATAAGGTGGTTACTAGCTGTTGGCAGCAAGAGAAAAAGCGCACGTTTGAGCGACAATCGCAAAGTACCGAGCGAATAAATATGTGTATTTTACGAAGCTTGTCATGGGACCTTTACAAAAAATATTGAGGTCAGTGTTTGACATACTCTCACCATCGCAGAAACTAGCGGGTATACACAAAAAAGATAGTTAGGGATTCAGCGGTGAGTCGGTGAGATGCAGGGCGCACCTTCCAGTCCATATTATCTTCCAGTAATTTCAAAGTAATTTGGTGGGGATTCCAACCAAAACAACCACAGTTACGAGCGCTGCCAGTGCCTGACTTTCTGTCGGGTCCACCATACTTACACCCTGCGGTGAAGTGGCAGGGAGGATGATGCAGAGTTCCAGAATCGAAGAATATGCCCACTGAGAGCGTGGTCGTGTGGTACATACGGTGACTTCCGAGTCCCGAGTCCCGAGGGCCACATGATTTATGTTTGGCAAACGTATGGGAACACAACACTCCTTTGCCAACTCCTTCAACGTCGACACCACTTACCCTACCAGACTTGTTCCAGACTTTAGATTTCTTGTCACTCGTTCTTCACCTCCTCGCACATCGAGCGAACCGACTCATCTGCCCTTTAAAATTTGTTGTCAAAATGATGCGGAGGCGGCTTGCCAGTGGTCGATCAAACATTGATCAAACATTTTGAAATTTCACGTTGATAGATTTCCGGAGCGACATCCGTGAAGGAATTGGTTGTTATCACGAATGCGGAAACGTGGGCCTTCTACTGGTTGAAGCTCGAGCCCAACAATGGCCACTTAGCGCGTAAGGACCATGGGACAATAATTACAACAACTGCCGCAATCGCAATTACCAGATCAGTCACTTCCCATCTATGGATTGTTGTATTCCGTCGATCTTGGTTGATCCCGTCATTTTTCGGCGTTTGACCCTTGCGAGGTCCAATTCCTTGTGCCTCAGCGTGATAAGCATTTATAGCACAATGCTCTCGGTTGATTGTATCATACTTCTCCTAACGACTTTGTCCCTCACACCCTTTCCTCTACAGTCTCCTTCTCCTCCACCTCGACCTAATTATACCTCTAATGTTCCATCTTCGGAGTATCCTCGTACTTCTCTTCCTGGCTCTTTCTTCGGCCACTGCTCGTCTTCAGGTCAAGCGTCAAAGCCAAGTGCCGAACGTTCCAGAGTTACGAACCAACGCTGCTCGGTTGTCTGCAGGCCTCACCCCTCTCCCACCCGTCAGGAGAGATCCCACACGCGTCCAAGGTACGTCCCAAATCTCTCCTGGATGCGAATTTGACCCTCATTCCTCCAGAGAAGCGAACTCGCACTTCAAGTTCTCCGTACGTCTTACACTACGCGCCACCCATCTCGACGACTAACAATTGCACGCAGTGGTTGCGAGGACCACGATCAAGAGTACATCAAGGTGTACCGTAAGAGCAGCGGAAACCTCATCGGCTACCTCAAGCAAGACACCGTCTCCGGATCTATCAAAGCGTGGGGGATTTGAAAATTAATATGTCGTCCCCAATTACTAAAAAAATTGTGGATAGATATGGTATCACGAGCAGCAAGAACAGCGCCATGCGCATCACATTCTCGAGCACTCCTTCAAATCCCTTCGATGTGTCCATTACCGTACGATCTTTATGCCCTACTTATCGCCTTAAGTCTCACCGAAGACGACCCCACAGAGCTCTAGCACATACCCTTACCTCGGCTTCGCTGGCAATGACCTGACGGGGGGTAGCTCGTGAGTTGAAAGTTGAAGATCTCAAAAGATCTTGTTACTGAAGCTTTCTAGCATCGCAAACGCTTTGGTTGCCACAAAGTATAGTATGAAATTTCCGCCTAGCTCCTTTTCCACCGAAACTGATTTCATCGTCTGCAGTCAATGCCAACTCCGTTGCTAGCACCGTAGGAAACTCCTATAGCTCATCATTCGTGCGTCCTTTCTGCCCCTCCTTTCTCGAGCGTCGCCTCACGTCATTCACAGCCCAAGTCGGAGTCCTCCATCTGGGCCTACAACACTGGAACCAAGGAGCTTACCCCTCAATGGGTCAACTCCAACGGAGGTAAGGCACCTCTTCAGCGTCCACCGTTACTATCTGATCCGTTTTTTCCGTAGGCAAGGCTCCTACATATCTCGTTTACGACCCCAACGGTTCTGGCTACATTCAGATCACTGGCGACGTAGCGAAATTCCAGAGCGCCCATCCCGCGGCCTATGTCGTTGTACGCCATCTTTTCGCTCTTTTCATTTTTATTAGCTCACGCTGACTGTGATCTAGCAATTTTTCGTCTTTACAAACTAACCTTGGAAATCTGTCTCGAGCCAGAGTCCCAAGGCCTCAAACCACCTGGCGTGTCGAACAACACACTATCTCCAACCCTCCTACCCCACAATACGAATTATCACACACCCCGTGTTCGGACATCATACTCACACTAATTTTAACAGCGTTTTTCCGTATGATATAAGTATGCACATTCCGCCCGCTCTTTTTCCCCGAATGGACACATTCCCTTGGACTATACTACACACGTGCTCGTGTATTCCCTCTCATTTCTTGACCTTATGGACTGCATATACATACGAAATTTACGCAGACTCAATTTTTACGCTCGGACAAGTATGTCGTTCCGACGGTGGGACACTTCAATCTACTCTTTAGTTAATTTCAATTGGACAACTTGATATATACAGACTATGCATTAACGTCCCAATTATCCATCTCGAGGGTATGTGTGTATGAGCTAATGTAGCTAGTGTGCTAATTCAACGCCGAGCCCAATCTGATGGCTCGTATGCTACAGCCTCAAAAACCCGTACCATGCGGTCGACCTACGCTTTAAAAAGTACCTACAGCGCACTCAAGTCGTTTTTGGTTGTTTTTCTTGCCCCTCTGGATGATGCTGCGGCGGCGACTTGTGCGCGTACTTGCTGCTCATCCTTATCCGTCTTCCGTATTTCCAGAACAGGAAAGGACTGGGGGTATAGTTAGAAGGAGGTCAAGCCGAAAAAGAAGTGCAAAACGTACGCGGGGCATCCAAGCGCTATACACACGCATGCGAGGATGGTGTCTCCCTTTCCGTAGCCAAGCTTGTTGTACATTGGGGTGGCGAAAAGCGGGAAGCCGAACCCAGCGAGGGAGCGCAAACATGATACGGCTGCCAGAGCTAGGAATCCCAAATGTGCCTTTAGCATTCAACCTCAGGTAATGGTGGACACGAGGAACGTACCGGATGCAGCGTGCAGCGTGAACGCATCCACGACGTATGTTTGCATGGCTTGGAACACGAGGATCATCCCCCCTCCGACTAACGCGATGCCCTGTAAAGTGAAAAGGACGGTCGGAATCGAAAATGATTTCTAAGACTAAGGCCAAGAAGACTGACAATGTCTGTGGCAATCCAATGGACTTTCGCCTGCGACGCCCACCCTGAGATGAACAGTCCTATAGGCAAAATGATCGTCCCAGGGACCATAGATGGCAGCCTGAACTCGGGCTCCCCAACGTTCCCATTCTTCCGCTTGAAGTGGATATAAATCCTGTCCATGTATCGTGCATTAACTTGAGAGGCCACTGTGAGGCCAAGGCCGAGAGCGATGTAGTGCAGACCCTGAATGCCGGGTCCTTCGTGATAGACGTTGGCGAAGATGGCAGGCATGGTGGTGAGAAACACTGTCCGTGGGATACTTAAAGTATGCGTTTCAGAAACGAGGAATAAAGCTTACGATAGAAAATGCCGTAGATGAAGGCCATGTATAGTCCAAGAAGCTGTATAATTGACTCGCTTGCAAAAAGTTTGAAGGGTCGGATGAGGGCTTTCGAGAACACGTGTTGCCAGCTATGTGGAAGAGGAGAACGAAATCAAGGTACGAAAAGTGGATAATAGAAAGGCGTACGTTCGGTTGTTATCCTTATCGAAGACCGTCCTGATCACCTTAGTTGAGCCCTTTTCCGCATCCATTGTTTTCCTCATACCATTGGCCTTCCTTTCGAGAAGCAATGGAGCGTAGGCTACCAAATGGTAAGATAGCGCAACAGAAGGAGGGGAAGCAACGCACTTTCTTTCAAAAAGAAGAGACCAGATATTTGGACAATGACGTCCGCGATACTTGTCGACCAAAACTGGATTGATGAGTCCATCAGCATACAGCAATGGGAAGGACAGGAAGCACTCACCACCCAACGCCACGTAGACCGTTCCGCGATCCAACCACCGCATACAGGGCCAACGACGGGTCCTAATAGAGGCGCGAGAGAATAGATAGCGATTGCTCTCCCTCTTTCCTCCGCACGCCAGACGTCACCAAGGACACCTCCACCAACCTGTGGGAAACGAGGTCAGCAAAGAGAGAGTAGCCAGGATATACCGGAACGTACAGCCAGAGGGGCGCTCCCACCAAGGCCTGCTAGAAAGCGGAAGGCAATAAGTTGAGATTTGTTTTGCGCGAATCCACACCCAATGTTCCATGCTACAATAAAAGAAGATCACGTCAAATTGGAGCCGTCTTCCGTCGTTGGGAAGCCATACCAAGAAAGAAAAGATTGGCTACTTGGAGCACTCTAGAACGACCGTACAGTTCGCTCAGAGGTCCAAGAAACTTCAACAGACCTCAGCTTCATATAAAACGCCGAAAACATCCGAACTCACCAAGGGACCAACGGCGTATCCCAAAACAAAAACAGACACCGTCATCGCAATAAGTACCTCGCTCGTCATTCCAAACTGAGTCGCGATCTGCTCTGTCGCCGGGGCGACCATGGAAGAGGAAATGGGACTGATGAACGTGAATGATGATACAACCAGTGTTGCGGCCCATTTCTTTTTGTATGACCAGCTGTGCAAGAATTGAATACGGTGATGGGTGAAGACTCTGCAAGATACTGACTTTTTTGGATCCGCAGGATCATCCGGTCCATCCCACCCTACCCATAGGACATCATCAGAGTTAAAAGCATCGTCGTCTTGATCCGGTGCTTCTTCGTCTTCTTCTTCTTTGCTCTTGAAATGACCAACTGGAGGTTCTTTGGTGGAGCCGTTGGGATTGATGGTCTCTGCCATAGAAGCCGATGAATCGCGATTTGAGTGTGGAGAAGCGACTGGGAGTTCGCTAGACATGTTGTTCCCGAAGGAGGCGAGAATCGGTGGCCGACACTTTCAACGGTCGTCGTGGGGTATAAGAATTTATACATCCTTTACATTTATCTTGACGGTTTTCTATCCGTGCGATGACAAGCTTTATATTAGTATTTCCACAACTGATGCCGAACCTTCACAATCGGCAAGAGGGTATAAACCCGGTAGAGGTATGGCCCGGCTTCCGAGTGAGAAACACCAGCTGCTTGGGCAAAGTGGCAGCGTCATGTGTTGAGCAGAGAGTGGGTCGAAGAAGTAAAGCTGCGACCAAGAGTCTTTATGTGTTTCGGACGCTGACACTACAAAGTTTTGTAATGAAAAAGAGTGGATGTGGAAACGGAAGTAAAACCGAGATTTTGATCGACAAAATTTTCACAATCTTATCTAAGCCAAGGTAAAGATACCGACGGAAGCACATCCATGCGGCATAGATCACTATAGATCCACCTATGCAGTGGTCTGCTAGAAGATGGCGGGGTGGTGCCTGGTGGTGCCATCAGTGGGTATGCTCGTCTGTTAGCCATCGTCATCGACTAACTTGACAGCTTTGGAAAGGAGATGCAGAAATGCTTTGGCTTTAAGTGTACTTGTCCGCAATTTGCTTAGTTTCAATTGGGAAATTTGATATATACAGACTATGCGAATTAGTATTAATGTCCCAATTATCCATCTCAAGGGAATGCATGAGCTAATGTACCTAGTATGCAAATTCAATGCCGATGGGTAGTATGCTACAGTCTCAGAAACAGAAACCCGCATCATGTTTAAAAAGGGTCTACAGCGCACTCAAGTCGCTTTTGGTTGTTTTTCTTGCCCCTCTGGATGATGCTGCTGAGGCGACTTGTGCGCGTACTTGCTGCCCATCCTTATCCGTTTTCCGTACTTCCACAACAAGAAGGGTCTAGGAGCAGACTTAGTAGGCTCACACCACAGGGGAAGGAAAAAACGTACGCGGGACATCCGAGCGCTATACACACGCATGCGAGGACGGTGTCTCCCTTCCCGTAGCCTAGTTTGTTGTACATTGGGGTGGCAAAAAGCGGAAAGCCGAACGCAGCGAGGGCGCGCAAACATGATACCGCTGCCAGAGCTGGAAAGCCCAAATGCATCGTTAGCATTCAACCTCAGGAAAAGGGTGGACACGGGGTACGTACCGGAGGCAGCGTGCAGCGTGAACGCGTCCACGACGTATGTCTGCATGGATTGGAACACGAGGATCATCCCGCCTCCGACTAACGCAATGCCCTATAAAGTGAAAAGGACGGTCAGAATCAAAAGTAACTCTAGGATTAAGCTTAAGAAGACTGACGATGTCTGTGGCAATCCAATGGACTTTCGCCTGCGACGCCCATCCTGACAGGAACAGCCCTATTGGCACCATGATCGTCCCAGGGACCATAGATGGCAGCCTGAACTCTGGCTCCCCGACGTTCCCATTCTTCCGCTTGAAGTAGATATATATTTTGTCCATGAATCTGGCATTCATTTGAGAGCAGATTGCGAGGCCGATCCCGAGAGCGATGTAGTGCAGGCCCTGGATGCCGGGGCCTTCGTTATAGACGTTGGCGAAGATGGAAGGCATGGTAGTGAGGAAGACTGTCCATGGGATACTTATAAGATGCATTTTAGAAACGAGGAATGAGGGCTTACGATAGAAAATGCCGTAGATGAAGGCCATGTATAGTCCAAGAAGCTGTATAATTGGCTCGCTTGCAAAAAGTTTGAATGGTCGGACGAGGGCTTTCGAGAACACGTGTTGCCAGCTATGTGGAGGAGGTCAGGATAACTAAAACAAGGTACGAAAAGTGGATGATTGACAGCGCACGTTCGGTTGTTATCCTTATCGAAGACAGTCCTGATCGCCTTAGTTGAGCCCTTTTCCGCATCCATTGTTTTCCTTAAACGATTAGCCTTCCTTTCGAGAAGCAATGGAGCGTAGGCTACCAAAGGGTAAGATAGCGCAACTGAAGGAGGGGAAGCAACGCACTTTCTTTCAAAAAGAAGAGACCAGATATTTGGACAATAACGTCCGCGATACTTGTCGACCAAAACTGCATTGACGAGTCCATCAGCATACAGCAATGGGGAGGACAGGAAGTACAGGAAGCACTCACCACCCAACGCCACGTAGACCGTTCCGCGATCCAACCACCGCATACAGGGCCAACGACGGGTCCTAATAGAGGCGCGAGGGAATAGATAGCGATCGCTCTCCCTCTTTCCTCCGCACGCCAGACATCACCAAGGACACCTCCACCGACCTGTGGAGAACGAGAGTTAGCAAAGTGAGCGTAGCTAGGAAGCAGTGACACGTACAGACAGAGGGGCGCTCCCGCCAAGGCCTGCTAGAAAGCGGAAGGCAATAAGTTGAGATTTATTCTGCGCGAATCCACACGCAATGTTCCACGCTACAATAAGAAGATCGGATCAAATTGAAGATGTATTTCGTCGTTGGGGTGACGTACCAAGAAAGAAGAGATTTGCTAGTTGAAGCACTCTAGAACGGCCGTATATTTCGCTCATAGGTCCAAGAAACTCCAACAGACCTCAGCCTTATATAAAACGCAAAGACATCCGAACTCACCAGGGGACCAACGGCGTATCCCAAAACAAAAACAGACACCGTCATGGCAATGAGCACCTCGCTCGTCATTCCAAACTGAGTCGCTATCTGCTCTGTCGCCGGCGCGACCATGGACGAGGAAACGGGACTGATGAACGTGAATGATGATACAACAAGTGTTGCGGCCCATTTCTTCTTGTATGACCAGCTGTCCAAGAGTTGAATACGGTGACGGGTGAAGCCTTTGCAATTGACTCACTTTTTTGGGTCCGCAAGGTCATCTGGTCCATCCCAACCTACCCAAAGCACATCATCAGAGTCAGCATCGTCGCCTTGATTCGGTGCTTCTTCGTCTTCGCTCTTAAAATAGCCAACTGGATGTTCTTCGGTGAAGCTGTTGGGATTGATGGTCTCTGCCATAGAAGCCGATGAATCGCGAGTTGAGTGTGGAGAAGCGACCGGGAGTTGGCCAGACATGTTGTTCGCGGGGGGAAACCTTCAACGGTGGTGGGGTATAACGAATTTGACTGGGGTCTGTCCATATCCCGTACATATATCATGCAAGCGGTTTTCTATCCGTGCGATGACACGCTTTGCATTAGCATTTTCACAACTGCTCATTTTGACGCCCAAGGGTATGAACCAAAGAGGTATGGCCCTGCCTTCCGAGTCGGACACCAGTTCGGAAATGAGGTGGCAGCGGCATGTGGTGAGCAGCGGGATGCTCGAAGATGAGTCTTTGAGCCCTTCGATGTGTTTCTCATGCTTCGCTTGTTGAAGGGGTTCGATGTGGGGCCTGCTGTGCATGCCTGTAAGCAGCTGTTCCATGAAACGGAAGCATATCCGAGATTTTGATTCATCAATATCTCATCCAACCTTATCTAAGCCAACATGTCAGTGGGGCGTCAGTCGGGGATGAATGGACAACACCTCAGATTAACCTATTGCAGCAACCGACGGAAGCACACCCCGACACAGACGAAAGTATTTTTAGCGTGATGAATTGGTCGTGTTTAGTTCGTGTGCCAAAACCTGTAGGCGCAGTGACTCCTGAACTTTCCCTCAAAATTCGATGAACTATTATCAGAAACATTGCCAAAATGAAAAATCAGTAAGTATGTTCACTCCATGAAAATATAACATGGGTCCAAACAGTCACCATCCGTTCCGTGTCTCACCTCTCTCCATATTCCTTGGAATCCGCTCTTGGATTGAAAAGAGCACGTTATACGCCTTTATGAGAGGGAGAATTGGAACTTGGCCGTCCTGCGCAAAGGAGGAGTGTCATTTAGAAGGCGACGGGATACCTTTAAGTTTCTCGGCGCGTCCGGCAGCTTACGGCTCGCCCTAAATCAAATTTTTAAACTCAGTTATCATGTGACCTGACGCGTTTGGTTCTCAGCATTTGATGATACAACGGTTGAACAGTAACAACGAGAAGAGCATCACCGTGAATGCAAACGCCAGCAGCTGCTGATAACACCCTCTCCCATTCCAACGCCACCCACTTTCCAGGATTTTTTCCCTCAATCCACAAACATGACTTCGCTGCCAACCAAAGTTCCTGAGAGACTTCGAAATCTCGCGCACGTTAGCGCATATGATCTGCTTAAGACTCGAGAAGTCTCTTCAACAGGCCGCTGACAAGGGCGAAGACGTTGGGAAGAGCATGATTAATATTCGAATTCTTGGCTACCTTATACACTTTGTTCCGACAGATCAAGGATTGAAAACGGTCGTCGAAGAGATCTCCTCGTGCAAGGATGATTTTGCCCTTCTTAATGTCGGGAAGATGTATTATGATCATTATATTAGGGCGTGTATGTTCCTCACATCTACTCATTTAAAATGCCATCTGACGCGGTTACTCAGTTAGAACCAACAGAGGCCACATACCAACGCCCTCCAATCATGAATCTCGACCCTCGTTTGATAAGATAGCAGATATGACCAAGACAACCATGGTACTAATGGCTCCTCAATCCCACGCTGATGCCAAAAAGAATGTTTCTCTTTCTGTGAATCCTCGCTCATTGACGCATGTCAGGCTTTTATTCGTGATGGATATCGCTGTGTTGTGACTGGGAAATACGACTCACTCTCGGTAAGGGACATTCGAGAGCTGAACGACATTGTTCGTTCGGATACCAGTTTGAGGAGGGAATCGACGAGGTGTGCACACATATTCGCTGAATCCACGAACTCATCCATCGAACCAGGCTCGGCTAAAGTATGTTCCCCCATTTAGTTTTCTTTCTTAAATCTCCATACCGTGTATCCATATATAGCGGGACCATGCTGCCACAATGTGGGTCATGACTCGCTTTGGTCCCGGAAAACTCCCTGACGAATTGAACGGTTCCAAAGTGCATCGTTTGGAAAACGTGGTTACGTGATGACTTTGGTCCCTGGATTTCATGCGGATTTCGATGAGTTAATGGTTTGGTTTGTTGCAACAGTACGCCTGATCTAATTTTGGATGGTTTTACTACACTAATATGTATATGACACTTAATAGGATGAAGAGAACAAATATACGCTACAAGCGACAGACCCCACCATCCTACGTGGCTATCCGGAATATGTTACATTCACCACGCCAGATACAGTCAACCTTCCGGTTCCATCTCCAACTTACCTCGCTATACACGCTGCATGCGCCAAGGTCGCGCATTTATCAGGAGCTGCTGAACGTATCGACAAGTTCGACCGAGATATGGAGGACGGGACAACCCTCGAACCGAATGGCGCCTCTGCCGAGTTGTTGGAATATGCCATCTCTAAACTACAGGCAGCTGGATATGAGATCACTGTTTGAGTATTGTCGTAGGAATCACTTTGGAATCACTTGTAAACCATCCGGGAATTCTTCAGAATACAATACTGCTTTGAACCTTACGCACCAAGCCCGTCCCTGCCAATAGTTAATTCCCTCCGCCATTGAGACAAGTATGCTAATAAGGACATCACTATACCTTTGCGGGTACTTATTAGTCTCTCGTAGACAGACTTCGATATATGTGAAGTCGTACCTTGGTTCACGATATATGAAGGTACTTATCCCCCTTCACGCTCTTTAAGTTTTTTGTTTGTCAATGAGGGCCGAACCAAAGACTCCGGGTTTGAATCCGGACGCGCCGCTGTCTCTTCAAATTAATTCTTCCCCACTGCACTCTTACATCCAACCATCTTATGCCCAACCATGGCCAAGCACAGGCTCTTCGTATACGGAGATTGTCAGTGGAATTCTGCAGAACCTCCATTCCGACATACTTACACGTCACCGCGTCATCTACGGCCCAGGACCATGTTGTGGCAGACCTTGAACAAAAGAAGCGAACCTTCTAAGAGCACCTTTGACGTGGAAACCCTTTTCCAAGATTGCCCCCGACGTTCTCTGGCGGAGTATGATCGACCCATAGCCGTTATTTCTGCTTTTGTGGGGTGTTGAACTCGTAGTTTGCGTCCTCGTGGGTGTTGCATTAGTTGGCTGAGTTGAGGTCCTTGATGAAGGGTTGACTTCTAAATTTAGGTGCTCTGCAAAGGTTTCAAGAACTCGACATCCCCGCTTGTCTGTTCCCAGACCCAAACTTGAACGCTCCCAATATCATTCCACACACCTATTACCCTTGCCTCCTGACGAACCTCCGAGGTCGTGAACTTCTGCAATGTCTGAAACGCCTTTGTTAACGTATTGCGTCCAAGATGGCCAACTCGCGTCTGAAGTTATGCTGGAGCTGCCAAGGCTCCTTCCGCCGTCTTTTGAGATGGTTGCGTTTTTCTTTCATAGGCAACTCCGAGTCGCCGAGCCTGCTGGATGTTCGTGATACCTCTTTTACGCGATGACGAGATGTCCTGGGCTTTGCGAGCTGACGATGCATGTGATGCATGTGATGCCTTATACTCGACTCCAGAGTCCAGTCTCTATGGAATCAAAACCCGGGACAACAAATGAGTTTTTTGGGTCAGTCCGGATAGGAGGGTTGTATCCAGCTTAGCCTAAGGGCTTAGCCAGCGCTCCAGGCAAACACATTCAATGACCAGCTTAATTCTCTAGTCCTCAAGTTGCATTTTCCGGTCAAGAGAGACGGAATGTGGTACTTTGATGCCCTGTTTCCACAGCTTGGTCATGGGAAGGTCAACGTGTCGATCGAGTTTGGGCGGCTGGCTAGATGAGGAGGATCGTCAGCCTCTGACGAAGCGACATTGATGTTTTGTTCGCCAAGCTATGGATGGTCTGTGCGCAACTTGCAAACTTGGGACCATCTGCCATCAAACTGGAGTAAGGAAAGTTCTTTCCTCGTTCACACGCTATACAAAAGGAATATCAGACAAAGGCGCGTCTCAACTCTACGTGCTTGTTGTAACACTCGGTTCACATTACAGATCCATAGGCAAGACGCGTGCATTATTCACCTCTTTACTGCCTCAAAAAATTTACTCAGTCTGTGTTCTCCGACCTATCGCCCCCACATGAAATACACATACCATGCGTCCACTTAGGCACATCAGGCAACGAAACAGCACATGGCATGATGAATTATTTGTGGCATGCACGTGGATGAACGCGGTACACGTGATGTGAAATTGTTTGGTTAATCAACAAACGGTTGTTGATTCGATTTGGAACGGTCAAAACGCGTCTCTCCTTTTTCCCTCATTATTTCCCCCTTTTTCCCGCCCATCGTCTTCCCGCTCCCGTCCATCCCCAGCAATGCCTCGCAAAGCCACCGCCAGCACCGCCGAGGGCGCCCCAGAGACATCTACAGAGCCTCGTCGCTCAACCAGGATCAAGGATCAACCAAAGTCAGAGCCAGTGAAGAAGGCTGCGCCGAAGTCTAGGGCGAAGAAGACCGCTGAGGGCGCCGCGGACGACAAGCCTGAGAAACCCAAGGCTGCTCGAGGGAAGAAACGCAAAGAAGTTGAGGAGCCTGAGGCTGCTGCTGATGCTGCTGAGGAGGGCGCAGACGCCGTCGAACCCCCAGCAAAGAAGGTTCGTTTTCGTTTGGTCTTATCAACCCGCTTGGCTTACGAATGTTCTTAGGCCAAGCCTGCGTCTAAGGCTAAACCCGCGTCCAAGGCTGCTGCTGCTGCTAAGCCTGCGTCCAAGACCGCTGCTGCTGCTAAACCTGCATCGAAGGCATCCAAGCCTGCGTCCAAGGCCTCTGTCAAGCCTGCCTCTCGCGCTGCTTCAGCCAAGCCCGCTTCGAGAGCAGGATCCAAGAAGCCTGCATCCAAGGTTCGTTCCTTTCCCCATAACTTTTGGTCCTGTCGGTCCATGGAGATCGCCATCGGTTCCTCATACCTTTCGACCCCCCAGATGCTGATGCCATCCTCGTCCACAGGTTGATACACAACAACCGGCAGCTGCTGCCGCCGTTGGCGAAACTATTGAAGAAGAGCCCGAGGCTGAGGCCGAGGCCGCTGCTGTCGAGGTTCGTCCAGTCCAACTTTGATGTTAAGAACATTGCTGATCGATTTCTCGTCTAGGCTTGAGTGCAGAAGATCCATCACCACCACCGTTGTCTGCTACCCCCACCACCTCGGCGACACCGATAATATGCATGGCGATAAGAGCCAACATACGATCCCGATCCTACCTTATCTATTGTCATGAACAACACTCAAACCCGAAACGAAACCCAACGTCTTTTCCTCCTTCCTGCCCCCCCTCTCTCTCCATCTCTGTCGTGCTATCGCTGTTTCTTTTTATTATTCCTTCCCATCTTGCTTTCTCGTCGTTGGCTCATCCAGAACTCGTGTGTGTGTGTGTACAACACAAAACAAAGGAAGTGTAGTGTGATTCCACGGTCATTTAGATGATTATCGTGTATGTTGTACTTCGTACCTCCTTTTCTCCCCTCCTCCCACCTTTCATTGTTTCAATCCAATCCTATTGGTCGCGCCTTCTTCACCACCCATTGGTCAGGTCATCGTTTCTATCTTTTACCAAGTTCTTGTATTAGTCTTTTCTTCTTTTCTTGACACCGCGAGCTGCTCCTTTCTTCCTTAATGCACCCCCGACCCGTACCCTACCCTTGTTGTTATTCATCGCCACCTCAGAGCTGGTTGGTTGTCCGAGTCAGATTATGCACCCCTTCGCTTCAATATATATATCGCGACCTCCGCCTATGTGGGAATGGCTACTTGAGTCATAGGCGCCAGGTGCTGGAACAGAAAGAGTCGAGGTGGTGATGGGCGGGGGGCGAGTGCCTGTCGTGTTCAGTTGGATCATGGATCAGCGGGACCCACGTTGGACCCACGTCCCACGCAGCAGCTGGGGAATATCCATGCCGGGGGATTGATACGGCCAAGCACAAGTGATATAGATGTCGGCGCTTGAGACATACTCGGGCTTGAGCTTGAGAAGCATGTCCGATTGCGGGGTTTCAGTCCTAAATATCGTTGGGGCTGCGATAAGAACAGGGCACCAATGCCCTGTGGACTATCGGAGTGAACTGTGGTATCAGAGATTAACTAGGAGGAAAGATGTCTTTCGTAGGCGTCTTGCGATGTACGCGGCTCCAATTGAGGTAACATCGGAAGGCAAAGAGCCTGCATGAACAACAAGGGGGCATGGTCATGGTGCGGGAGACCTGGCGGGGGTGGCAAACCCACTATTGTGATTGTCGAATCCCCTCGGCAAGGTGTCACCATCCAGAGACGTTTGTCAGTTGGACGAAGGTATCAACCTTCAAACACCTCTCGTTATGAGGAGGCCCTTATTTGAGTACAGGCACTCACGAAAACTTGGGCCCGAAGAAAGTAGACAGTAGAGAGCGAAAGCATTGTTGGACTCCCGGTGGGGTTGCAACTTAGAGCAAGGCCCGCACAAAACCAGATTACAAGCTGTGTTGCCTTGGGGCAGAGGGTCTTAGAGACGTCGAATCGGCGGAAGATCCCATTCACAAAGTCCTGTTCACGTTTTGAAATGGAGATTCGAAGGATCTGATCGCGTGGTATTTGAGTGCTAGCACGGCCTAGGGAAAGTCATACAAGTGGTTCCATTTACTGATCGAGAACGTTGGATCCAATCTGGGAGGATTATGGTAGGAAGTCCGCTCCTATACAGCACGGGACACGTCGTGAAGGTCATCCACAGTTCGAACCACATTGAATCATTGGTTGGAACGACAACGACAGATTCGGAATACCATGCAGAAGAGTGGGCGTAGTTGAATCCCTGCTCAGGGTAGTTTGCTAGGATGAAGACCCCGAGGGGGAAACACCTCCAGACGAAGTCGCTATGGAATGGATCGCCTGTGACGAAGATCTGACCCCGGAGGAACTGAACAATGATGTGGCAGCTCGGGGCCCGCTTTTGGACACCAATGCGTTCACAGCGCTTGGTATGACGAGGTAAACGGGTTCTGCTGATATCTGCGCTCGCGGGGAGCCGCCACGCATGTTGGTTTTATGCGTTTCTGATGACCTCGAACGTGGCGGGCACACCTCGGTTCCAGTTTGCGTAGGTATGAGGCGTTGTGCACCTTACCACGATAGGTCAGGGCCACCACTAGATTCGACACAGACTCTATTGAAAACCAAACTGCTCACGGCGCCGAACCGAATCATTCAATGCCCTTTGACGAGGGGAGATGTCAATTCCGGGAGCCCCACCACCTGGCCTTCTAGACGAGACATGAATGACAGACGAGCTGCAGACAGCAACATTGGGCGTGAAGTTAACCCTCTCACACGCCCGATAACGACAGCAAGGTGGGCGTCCGATTCATCATCTAACGAAAACGGCATTAGAAAACAACGGCAGGCATGAATGAATGACGACGGGAAGGTTAACCCCTGTCCAAGAGCGGACGGAACCTTCAACGATGTGGTGATTTGCCATGATGAATGGTAGCCGAAAACTTTGGCAAGACTTGTTAACCATTACACTCACAGCCACGGCTTCGAAGGTCGTGTACCAGTTTTACATGTGCCGTAGACGTCCATCTGGGCGGGAGCATGTCACGCTAGGAGGTGATATCTATGGGAGGTGGGATGGGCGGCTGGTGACAATCCACGCAATCGCTGAAACGAGATAAGACGACCAAGAGCATGCGGTTGATGATGAGGAGTGCTAACCTTGACTAAGGTAATCCAAGGTGGGGGTCTACCATTGTGAATCTGTGATTGGTAAAATCCTTCAGCAAGACGTCACATTCTGGGCTAATTTGTCGATGGGAACGTATGTCAAACAATGGAAATTCATCAACGAAGTCGAGAGACCAAAAAAGTGGGGATGATTGAGCCTAGAACAAGTAGGATGCAGGAGAATGGTTTCACCAGCCTCCTGTTTGAAGGCAGTTGGTGTGTTCTTCATGCGGATTTAGAACGTGTGTTGGAGATGGTCAGGAGGAAACTTGAATGGTGTTATTCTTTGTAACTATATTGGCATTCTGAAAATCGTGCAACAAGGTAAAACTTGAAGTTGCGATGTTATGCACAAGGTGATCTGGAGAATCCGCGCAGGTCAATGGGCGGAGTTGAACTTTCACTGACTCGACACGTACGAATTCCTTGGTGGAGGTCCTGAGTTCGTGCCCATTTGTTCGAGGGGCAAAACTCAACAATCAACGTGACTCTTTCAACTGAAGAACGCTCTCCCATCCTGGTCCCATCCTCGAACTCTAAGACTTGGAGAAGCAATGTTGAAGTTCATGGACAAGTCCGAAAAATTGATTGGAACACGTCACAAGTCGTAGTAACTTGGCAAAATTATTTTATTCAATTTATTGTTATGTACAGTGTCTTTCACTGCCGTTTGCACACATGAATCGTAAATTTCGTGTTTGCTTCTGTTGTCCTCAGGGTTTTTTTGTCACACATTGGCCCAGAACGGATGAGTTTTTCTTAGGGATCTTGAGTGAACCAGCGTCCGACCTCACTCTAGCCCTTGCCCATGACAACTCAAGTCTCTGGATACATAATCAGCTGGCATGAAGAAGAATCCCGTTCTCCTCGTGAATTTGCTGACCTGCATATGTTCAATTTGCAGTGACAAAAAACCCTGAGGGTACACTGGGGGAGTGGGCTTGTTTAAGCTGTGGGAAAAATGTGAATAAACACAGAATATTATAAAATCTTGTTTTATCATGAAGGCGCTAGAGAAAACTTGAAAAAATTTAAAATTATGCCCTCAATTGTCTAGGTTTTATCCATGATCGTGAACAGGAAGTTATTTATAAATTGTCCTGCTTGATTCATGTAGAGAAAAGGGGAAGATAATCACAGTATATTCAACACACAGGCACCGAAACAGGGAGTGAATATATTAAAATTAATACCAGAATACATCCCTGAGATGAATTTCCAATTGGGTTACCATTTCTGTGGTGCTCGAGAGGTGAAGATATTAGCAATTTATCCACCGATCAAAATGTGGCCAAAACGTGGCAAAATTGAGTCACGCCAAGCCCCGACGATTTCCAGAAAAGGATTGCAGCCCCGACGATTGCTAAAAATAGATTACGTGGTAAGACGAGTACTGACGTTGTATCCTGTTGTATCCCTAGTAAATATCAAGAATTGTGTTAACTGTTGAGCAGTACAAATTTATGAGTGCGAAATTAATATGTACGAATGGAGTGGGGTGTGGGTATATATATACTGGCTATAGTCATGATCAAACTGTAGGAATTGTGGCTGCAAGAAATGACGCAAGTAGGTGTTATATCAACAGTGCTGGGCAATCGGTCGCAAACGTTGATGCCGACGTGCGCGTAGATCTGGGTTGTGGTCGCTCAAACCGTAAGATCTAGATTTACGCATCTTTCATACGCGTGTGATCGTCGTTTTCAAATATCTAGAGAGAGAGAAAACTAGAAGGTAAGGGCATGTCGAAGAGCTAGGATAAATGAATCGACCTGATCTCCGGATCCGCTCCACAAATAGTCGTAATACGCCGGGCTGAACACTTTGCGATCATCTTCGCCCCATTCAACAGCGTTGTCGTTCGCGACGTAGATGTGCATGTAGAACAGTGACTGGCTGTAATTATAACCACGCTGGAAACCCCAGAGCGTTATGTGATCGCCTGTCGGGTGAACGCGCCCCGCTTTCAAGCTGGAACGGTGTGGCGGGTCGCTTGAACGAATGTTAGTGCAAAAAAAGAGTTCTAGATGACGAAAACGCACTGGAGAATCATGAGCCAGTCGTCGACCCCGAATTTGGCATTGAGTTCATCCTTGACGCTGGAACTCATTGCCTGGCGAACGAGTCTCAGAGCCTGTGCCTGATATCTCTCCGGAAACCAGCGAGGAGGACGGCAGTAGATAGTGAGACGCATAGAGGTTGAGACGGCTTCAAGTAAGGTTGGGTCAGTGGCTGCCCATCAACGAGTGTGAGACCGACATTATGCAATCGTTCACGGGGTGTTCACAGCAAACAAAGGTTGTTTGAATTGAGTGTATTATAGGTAAAGATGACCGCATCCGTGCCGACGATTTATGTGCATAGCTCTCTTAGCAGCCAAGAACTCCTCCATGAGCGCCTACCAAAGGGAGAGATGGCCGTTATCCCCACCCTCCAGCTATCACGCGTTATCAACGACGATATGACACCTACCCAACCCAGCATTAATCCCAAACCTCCTACACCAAGTGCACCTTTCCTACCGAATCCGACAACTACAAAACCAAAGGGCTCATCTCGAGATGGTATCAACGCAACGTCCGCTCCGCTAAAGAGATACGGGGTAGCGCTGTGAACCCCGGTTTTGAGAACACGCGCACGAGGTATGATTCGTCTGGTAAGCTTCTCTGCAGCAAAACGACCATACAGATCAATGACGGACGCGACTGGAGGTGCTTTAGCGCATATGATGTGCCCAACTTGGGTAAGATGGTATACTGCGGTTTGGAAGGTTGTATGCATCCGCTGAAGCATATCATGCGTTATAACGACTTGGGACACCCCCTGTGCGGTCACCTGAGAGACGGGAGTTGGGCACTCGATTACGTCCACCAACGTTTGACCCAGTGCGTATCCGGTCCTTTGAAAGTCGCTCTCATACTTATGTTGTAGTCAAATGGCGGAATTCCCGAATCTAGCGAAACCCGCACTATGGTTGAAGGAAAGGTTTGATCGCGTCAAAGCGACCGTTCCGAATTTCTTGCGGCCCAAGTCCTTCGCGCTGGTTATCTCAGAAGCATACAAGGCTGCTCGCAGGGCAGGCATGGAACAATGCTCTGAATTTGTAGCTTCGGGGCATGTGTTCACTCAAGATTTGGCCATGTGTGGCGTGCAGATGCTTAGTCTCTTTATAGTAAGACGTCAGTTTTGTCGTTATGTGAGTATTCACCGACTTACCTGTGTAATCTCCCCGTAGTTTACGCCTCCCGGATAGTCGTCATCGGCAGGTGCGTGTCCATCTGTTGCACGTAGCCAGTGCCTGGAAGTCATTAGGTAACGCCTGGCCGTTGAAGAAACGATCTTTGGCTGGTCGATCATCGCTTCCTTGGCTTTCTCCTCGTCGGTATCCATAACCTCTTGGCTGTCTGGCCGATGTGGCTTCTCCTTTTCTTCGTCGTTTCTCGCGCTTGTCTTCTGAGCTCGGAACGAGCGGCTTCAGCAACCTGATCAATCTCGGCGTCACGAGCTTTCGTAGGTATCTCATCGAGTGCAGCTATATCACTTGGGTCAGGATTTGGCATAGATCTAGAATCGACGTGTTTTGAGGTCCAAAGTGCGGGGTATCGAGCCCAACTGCGCTTTCCATACTTGTTCAAAACACCTGCCACCCCGATGCTCTATCGATGTGTGCTGACGTAAGATGTAGCGGCATGCAAGAGATTGAATGTATTGCCGAGTTGAACGTATTTCGTGCAGTGTTCTTTACTTATAGAGCAGATGCTGGCCAACAAATCGGCAGGGGTACTGTGACCCTCGACGTCACCATCCTCTTCGTTTTCTTCGTGTTCTCGTTGGCGTTGTTGAGGCCAAGAGCCCGAGCGAGTATCGAAATTGATACGAATGGCGGTGTTGCTGTTGACGACAAAGGTGAGCTTGACATTAACACACTTCACCCATTCCTGGAAGACAGTTTTGACTTTCTCTTGTTGCATAGCATTCCCACCGACCATCTGCTTTGGCGGACAAGAAGGCGGCCTTGTCGAGACATGTTTCGGCCATAATTCAAGCCGCGGGTATAGAGTATGAATTGGGGGTTGTATCGCCTACAGTACATCCGTTCTGCATTGTACACTTAACATTCCCCGGCCATACCCATGAATCCAGCCACGAAATCGAGTTGAGGGACTTCTGGCCTACATTGATGTGTTTTCAACAGAAAATGCTAACATGCACTAGAACTTGATTAGAACTTCTTTTCGGATCATGATAGCTAGACTTACACGATCTACTGGCAGAACATGGATGAGATGTTGATATCCCTCCTGTCGCATCTTTGTTAGGGCGAAGTGCGAAATCACCTGGTTGAGCTCGAGGACATGCAGACTTGTCGGCTGTCGATTACAAAGATAACCTCCTGCAAACCCATACTGCCGGAAAGGATCCACGCATCCACTGGTAGGATCCAAGGGGAGATATTCTCGCACAATCAGATAGAAGCTTTCAACTCCACCATGTGAATGTTTGAATATTGCATCAATCACCCCTGCTTTATGGAGTTCTGGTGTGTACGGTGAGACAACATGCAATCGAAACATTACGGTGCTATTTCGAAAAGCACGGGATGAGCAGGTGGCGTAGGAGACCCCATGAATAGAAACTTGTTTGAGGTATATCGCTTGGTGAGTAGGTTTGACCAAGTCGCCGTTGCGATGCCTAAGAATGATTTCACAAAGAAGTTGGTAAGCTGATTCGCCCAGCGTGAAAGGTATCGAATCTGCATCAGTCGTGTGCCCTGACAGAGTAGGGTCCAACATAGCCGCAAGCCGAGACCCTCGAACGTCTTCTTTGGCGATGGCATCTAGGCTCGATATCATTTCATTAACGAGTTGGCGCACTTTCTCATCATCAGCGAGAATGGCGCAAAGATTGGATGTACGGATAGACGTCTTCAAGAATGTTTCCTCCAAATCGCCTTTGACGAGTAATCAGTAAATGAGGTTGAAATGATAATTGAAATCGAACATATATGTACCTATTTTTTGGTTGGTGTTCACTCGGTGTAAAAAGTTGATGTATCGCTCATAAAATGGAGCACTTCGTGAATGAACGGGTCCGAACAGTTCTAATAAGTCTCCAAGATGAAGAGCTGCGTGATGGACTGGTTTGATTTTCTGATCCGGATACAATCTGGGTAAACCACTCGTGTAGCGAGCTATATGATGGTTGTATGCTTTGATTTGATCTTTTGAAGAGACGCGCATATTTGCAATTCGCACCGCACAAACAAGGTCCATAAAGTTGTCGAGCAGTTCCTTTTTACGTCCATTGTCTTGACCCCAGAGCCGGATGAGGGTAATTGGGAGGTGGATGGTAGTAATGACCCTCCAGTTGTCTGCACTAAGCTTACCCCTTTTGGTCGTTCCCCAGTTGCGAGGAACAGAACCAATCCAAGAGGGTAGTTGAGTAAATGACATATCTTCCCAGATAGCTTCCATGACATCTTTACCAAGCAAAGCTCGTTCACCAGAACTCTTCTCAGGAATGAATGACTGGAGATTTGTGATGTTCCTTGGGTCTCCGTTGACCTTTAACATGACCCACATCCTTGAGCACCAGCCAGAAAGAGACGATTCAGACTTACAGCATTGATGAGAATGTCCCATACAGTAGATTTTGCTGCTCTTTTACTTAGATCGATATGGCTGTAGTCGACACCTATGATATCACAGAGATTGATGAATATTGAGGTATTGCCTTGCTGGTACGCCTTTCGCCTTGATTCTTGTGCATCCGTCTTGTCTATAATGTGCTGGATGATGCGTGCCAATTTCGCGTCAACATCCGCAGAAGCAGCGTGACCGGCAGTTTCACCCATAGGCTGTGTATCGAGACTAGCATCCCCACCCTCAGATGATGAATCGTCTTCATCATCTGAGTAGATTGTCATGTCTACATCTTCGGAAGTCCGATCAAACAAGAATGCCCGTACACCGGGATTTTCACTATTCTGACGCTAAAATAGATTTAGAAAAGCCATGCTAGGGAACAACTACACTTACCCAAAGCTCAATATTGTTTGCCAGGACCCATCGTGTTCCAACCAACAGATTGTGATTCTCTCCTTTGATTTTGTTGTCGTCGCAGAAAGTAAACAAGACTTTGCGGTTGAATCTGAGAAGCTGGTAAAGGAGGTCTGGATCATTCTTTTTCACAGCCTCTATGCAAGCAGAGAGGGAGGCTTGGTCTACTTTTGAACTGACGCGTTTCCGTTTTACAGGAAGAGCTGTGATTGTAGTGCCATCCCCACCCTTGGCAGCGAGATTGACTTGAAAATTATTGCGGATATGCTGCTGGGAGATATTCAAGTCCAAAACATGCATGGACTCGATGATGGAGTATATTATTGGCCGCCAATAAGGAAGATCGAAAAGAGCGGACCATCGCACGCCACATGCTTTGAATATATCTTCTTGATGGCGCTCGCTAGCCGCGTCCTTCCACAGTCTTGCAAAATGGCGTATGTGATCTGCGTCTTTTGCAGGCCACTCGCTCCGATCAAAAACCTCTATGTCATCATAATCGAGATCACAAAACGTGCAGAAGTAGTGGGCTGTTGTAGAACCTGCGCTTCCAATGATTTGCCGAAGAGCCAACATGTCTGCCACGACAGGCACAAGCATTGCTTTGAAGAGTCGTCCAAGCCGGTATCGATATGTTCGGGAGAAGAATACTCCAGGATCCCAAAAGTCAAGCAAATCATTAACAATCAGTTGTATGTAATGATTTGTTTGTTCATTTGAAGGTTTATCTGGTCCCTGAATTACACCGGCAAAGAACAAGTTCTCTTGAAGGTAGCGCGTCTCTTCTGGAAAGTTCAAACAGACAAGCCACATTCCGGTGGATGAGGCACTTTGCTTAGCAGTCTTCATACCAAATGGATCGAAACTGTCCATAGCGAAGCTGAACACTAGACGTCCCTCACCCACAGGACCAGAAAGAAAGGGTTGACCTGAAGAATCTTTCAAATCACGAAAGACAGGTGAGAGCCAAATGTCATCGATAGGTGAATCCAGATCTGCGGGAGGAGTACGCAGTGGTCGATCTAAAATCTCCTCAATTCCTTTCCGTGATAGAAGACGACCAAGCCACGCCTTCAAATCTTGGTGAAGATATCTTTTGCAAGGCTTGAAACGTATTTGATCCGGTCCAACTTTGTGTTGCGTCCACAAAGGTGTATTGCAAAGCGAGCTGGACGGCGTCTTTTTGAAAGGGCAACGGGGAAGAGCAAGTTGACTGATGTTAACAGGACTGTCACCCGGTTTGAGAGGATACAGTGAATGACATGAAGAGCAAGCGATGTACTGATGGGTAACGCCTTCCAAACGAAATTGGGAAGAAGCTGTATGAGGATCTTTAAGAATTTCCCGAATTAACGAGGGATGGGTTCCCGTGGATCTGAGAATATCTTTCAACCCCCCCAGATAAACTCGTACAGCTCTCCGAGGTGTGAAATAGATATATTGTAGTGCGAGAGATACGAGCGATGCTGCCTTCAATACAGGATTCTTTGGGCCGTATTCATAAAAATGGATCTCTGGACAAGTAGTAATCGTAAGACTGCAGATTGACCTTCGAATCGTGAAAGTTCTCACCTGTGTTGATGACAACTTTGTCATTCACAAGGGGCGACCGCTGTTGAACCCATTGAAGCTCTTTCTCTCGATGCATTCGCCACAGTTCATCACGTAGATGATCAGTGAGCATATCTGTCTCCTCTGTGGATTCCATGTTGGTTAGCCTGGCGAGAAGCTCACAAAAGCGAAGTTCCGTCTCGAGGAAAGCGCCGTTGGCATAGCAATCAGGCCTAAGTGCATGTACACCTGAGTTGGGTCGTAATATATCTGCTTCAGCTGGAAAGATATAGTCTCCGTGAGTGAGGGGATCATTGGCGAAAGTGAATGGAGTCAGAGGGCTAGAGACGGGGAGCTGGCAACGAAGATCCAACTCCTCTCTGATTAGCTGAATCCCATTTGAAATCTGTTGGCCAGGGGTAGAA
This sequence comes from Laccaria bicolor S238N-H82, assembly GCF_000143565.1. Classification (NCBI taxonomy): domain Eukaryota; kingdom Fungi; phylum Basidiomycota; class Agaricomycetes; order Agaricales; family Hydnangiaceae; genus Laccaria; species Laccaria bicolor. Next base: position 326,211 of record NW_001889900.1, read on the forward strand.
ACATGTTGAGCGTCAACACCAGTGGTGAGACCAGCTCTCTCTAGCCTCCGATCATCTCGACTATGTTGATCACGAGTACTGCGACTCAACCAGTTACCCCCCCCTTCGTAAACTCCTGTTGATAAATTGTAGATGGTACAGTGCGAACGGCACTTGCAAATGCAATCTTTGGGACGGGCAGACCTCCGGGAACTAGCATGAGCTGAATGCATTGAGGGACGCTTTGCAACCCATGTGAGTATGCAATCGAACAGTTTTCATCTCACACACCTTTTGCGTTTGAACTTCGATTTCGGAAACGAGCAACAATTAATATTGTAACAATCGATTGAGTTGACTGCTTGCACGTGATCTAGACTACCTTGAAATCAACAAAGATAAAGTCCAAGAAAACAAATCGATTGAGCGATCGATGGAGAATACAGTAATCCCTATTAAGTGTCATCTCTCTTTTGAAATCCATTCGCAAGTGAGGTGTGCCATGTCAGGACGGTGTTCGTTCAAGAACTTGAGCGCCAGCTTCTCCATGTTTTGATTGAGCAAGCGCGTCTCTTTTAAACCTCTTAACTGGTCCCGCCATCTTGACACAGGCTCTGGTTGAGCCCCATGTTGCTCAATATCCAACAAACGACGCCTATATCTGGCTTCCCGATAATCAGTCCACCGGCCATAGTTCTCCGCGCAGTCTTTCTTTTCAAACAAAAAAGCTGGTGGGAACCAAGATTTGTATGCTATGACGGGACCTTCCCCTGTAAAGAATAAGAGTTTTCAGTGGCTGATCCGCTCAATGTATGATTACATACCTGTGTCACAAATGTATGTCCCGCACAACAAATCCAGTTCCAAATCTGTGAGGTCATCGTCAACAAGCATCTCACCAGAAGGGTGATGAACTTCTCGCATGGGACCACCACCCACGGGACCACCCAATACCTTGTCAGGATGCATAAAGCTGATGACTAACCGCCATGGCATCCCCCCTCGAAGCAGAGCTGCACGGATGCGTGGTTGACGGACCAGAATTTCTCGGAGGTGAATGTAGCTATCAAAGTCGTGCTTACTGAAAACATAATTGGGGCCGCGAGAAGGGAGCTGATAGATGACGGGCATACTTGGGGGGGGCTTAGGCATCATACTTTTCCACACCAGGGTACGGAAAGGTACCCCACGCTCGATCAAAAAACGGGCAATATCAGCCTCCCTGTAACGTGGATCAAGTCTACAGACCAGAAGTACGTCGGCAGCAGTAGTCACCGCGAGCTTCCAAGGCACGGTCGCCTCACTCTTGAAGTCAAAAACAAAGATCCAACGGTAGTTGGCTTGAATCTTTTCAAAAAAGGATAATGACACCGACTTCAGTCGTTTGGAAAACACCAATGACTCGCGGTTACTTGGCGAAAGATCCCAGTAATCACTCGACGGATGTTTGCCAGCTATCAATAGTTTAACAAACTGCAAAGACAGCCGAGCTATATCAGACGCCTCAAATTTTCGGCGCAATTCTGGCTTGTCATCGGTGTCCAAACCAAGCCAGCGGCCAAAGCGTTGTCCATCCTTCTCAGAGAATTCAGGATGCGATTGTGGAATTGGGACTGGAGGAATCAATCCATAGTGCTCATGCAATGTCTCGCAGACGCCAATTTGCAACAGCTCCAGCAGAGATGTCTGACGCAGGTTGTTGACGGCTTGAAAATGGTCAGAAGGAAAATCTGTCGCAACATATGGTTCAGGATTTGTGGGTGGCGTGGGGGCACGAAGGGTATTCAAAATGGGAGGGGGTTCATCGCCTAACCCCATGTGTTCGATTTCCTCTCTCTCCTCATTGGTGTAGTCCCCAAGGAACATTCGATAGTCCTCCGACTCCTGCCACGTTTCTGATTGGCCGGCTCCAAACTCTTCACAGATATGCCATGTATTATTGAATGAATCATAGCGTTTGTACTTGTCTTCGTACATCTCCAGAATGTCGACGCGCTCTGCCACTGTTTTTTCCTCTGGAATGAGTTGGTTTCCGCCATTTATAGGCTCAACCCACTCAATCACCCTGGCACTCCGGGTTGGTGGTTGGCGCTCGCGGTTCAGTCGTCTCTCACGATCTCTAGCAGACTCCACCTTTGCTCGTTCAAGATTTTCCTTTTCGAGGTCTGCAAAATACTGCTGCCATGACTTTGAACCAGACGATCTCACAGGTGAAGCGGTCCCAGGAACGAGCGTAATGGCATGTTGCGAATCGGTGAACAAGGATGGGACACCCGGATTGTCTGTTAACGGTGCCAGACCTCGATAGAAATCATTTTGCTTGGCTAATTCATGTTCTTCAGGACCCCATCTATACCAGACAGGTATACCTCTCTGACAGAACCACCGAATCGAAGGCTGATAGTCAGAAGGTCCCTGATTGGGTAGCTTAAGGAAAATCCCTGCCCGAGGATTACTGATTGAGAAGTCGCAAACAGTGGAAGCGGAGATGGCATCCACCCAGGTAGAATCAAAGCAAATTTCATTCGGGTAATCAAGGCTTCGCTCTTTCAAAAATGATCGCCAGTCAGGTACTCCAAGAATGGCATCTTTTCCTTGGTCTTCGCACCGCTGTCGATAATCTTTCTGTGCCTCTAGCGAGAACTCTGCTCGAGCCACCCCATAGGATAGTAAACCCATCCAAACAAAATACCAATCTCGGGAAAGCATTGCAGCTTTTTTGATAGAATGGGGTTGTTTGAAAGACCCCCGATAACCCTTGGCCCGAGGAGAATATGGAGCGATTGCTGCAATTTGGTAAGCTCCAAGGAGTCTTCGGGTGACATGGAGCAAATCGACGTCCAGCCTTGTCCAAGAATCAACAATGTCTTGGGGCAGTGAATATTTTCCTTCTGATGTTAAGGTAAAAGTTTGTGGCAGGCGAGCTAGGCGATCAAAAGGAAAACCAACTAGCATTGGTTCGCGAGGAACAAAGGCAAGCCAGCCATGAGTGTCTGTCCACCATCTTGGCTCTGTAAAATCTTTCCATCCCGAATTCATAGGAAACTGCTGCTTATTGGGGTCTGTAACTTTTGGAACTTGAATCGTCCGTGAGCAATTTGGCGAATAGTAATCCACACCAGACTCGTGAATCAGTCGACCACGGGAGCGGTCAAGCGGCCTGGCTCAAATGTCAGATGTTTTTGTCGATGACATTCAGCGAAATCGCTTACATGGATTCGTTAGTGCACGATGGCACTCTCTGCTGAGATAATCCGCCCTCCTGCCAGAAAAGACCTCTCCAGAACTCACGTTTACTATTTGCATGAGTCATTAGTTCCAAATTACGACGCTCTACAAAAGGTGTACTCACGGCATTTCAATTGATAATCCACGAAGTCACAACACGATAGAGTTTGGTCAGAGTTCCAGCGAGGCGTGGAAAAGAGGAAGGGCGAAGGAACGTTCGGCAAACAGTGAGATGTTTGTCGAAGCTGAAACAGGCCTATGCTGAGGATATGCTGAGCAATAGGTGTACAAGGACCAAGGCACGTTCGGTGAGTCCGCGACGCGCAGAGAGAGAAGGCAAGGTGTTGGAAGAGAGGGTGTGAAGACAGAGGGAGAGGTGATTCTTAAAAGATAGTGTGCGTATTTGAGATATTGAGAGTTCACGTTCGGCAAAGCCGAGACGCGAGACGCAAGATCTAGAGAGGCAGCGTTCTGAGAAGGTCAGAAGGGCAAGTTGTGGTGGAAGGCGAGGAAGCCACTTCGCGCGCGTTCGGCAAAGACGAGACGTGCAGAGGCTAGAAAATGTATTTGTGGGGAGAAAGAATGAGGCCTGAGGCCTGCTAGGATGGATAACACGTTCGGCAAAGCCGAGACGTGCAAAGACTAGAGTAGAGACGATTGAGAACTTGTGAGAAAATGTTGAGTTTGCAATTGTTAAGGCACCGAGTGATGGCAACCTTAATTATTTATAAATAGTTACCTCCATTTTCGACCCCTTTCGACGTCGTCTCTATGTAGTACTTCAGTAGATCTATCTTGGGCGCCCCTTGGCTTTGCCATGGGTGCCTTCTCCAGTCTTCCTTTCAGTCTTCACATCATCCTCTCCGAATCTGCCTCTAAACCTATATATATATTTGATATATATATATGGCTCGCAGATATGCCAGGCCTTTGGCTTGGGCCCTTTGGCTTTGCCATGGGTGGCTTCCTCAGTCTTCCTTTCGATCGACCTATACTAGTATGCAACATCTTCTCCGAATCTGCCTCTCCTAGGCCTAGGCCTATGGCTTGCAGGTATGATGCCCTGGCTGTGGTATCTGTCTAGTACCATTCTTCCGTCCATCCTTTGGTTCGTCTGCATGGGCATCTTTCTAGATCTAGAACTGGTTTCAGTGGTGCCGTGGTTGCGTTAACGTTGCGCGATGACTGGGTTTTATCACAGATGCTTTTGTCCTCTTCCGCCAACAACGAGCAGACACCGACGTGACCGACCTTCCTCTCCGGATCCTCACAATTATGATTATTCATGATCAGTCCCATGGTCAACTAGTAATGACATAGAATCTGCATGGGATTAAGATGGACTTTCATGATCAGTAAGTATTCCTGGTTTATCACAAATATGGCTCGTCGCTCAGACTTCTATTCTCAAGATATATATATATATCATGATCATACAAACAAAATATATCTTTTGCAATTGGACTGGGAATGTCCTTTCGTCCAGCGCTAGCGCTAGCTTTGTTTTAATTTGTTTCTTGTTTGTTTCATATATAAGTACTAGTACTACGTATATACCTTGAGCCAATCGATCGCAATGGCCATGGTCATGATGTTCTGGCGGTCGTGAGTCGTCGACATCTGCGCACTTTAATAATAAATTAACTTACTCCGGATCCTTAATATGCTTGTCGGGTACCTTGTTGCATTATTCACTCCGGTCACGATCAACCCCAAAATTTTAAACTTGCATGCAGGCCATGGCCATTTGATTATGCTACGTGCGCAGGTCTAGGACGGTTGTAAGCACCAATTTGCCATATATATACACACTCATGGCTACTAATAACAAATTTGAAGGTTCCCGACGTACATGTACATGTATATATATATCTAGGTGCAACTCGATTCTTTGCAAGGAACTACGTATACCAGAAGTTTGGATTTGTTACGCTTCAAAGTCATCGACTTGTTGTGGGTCCCTGTTGGTCCAAATAATAACTCACAAATAACATCACTTACATATAGTCGGTTTGAAATTAGAACTTCACGTTTGATAAAGCTATCTACTACATAACGTGCATATGTGTGATCAGTGAGCAGTAGTAAATATATATTGGGTGGTGGTTCACATTCCGCTACCCATTAAAAGAGGAAATTCATTTGTTTTCGCCAGCCTGACATCATGATGTAAGGCCCCAATTGGGTTCGGCCAAGGAACTTTCCCCTCACTTCGCATGGAGAAAAATGCCTGCAGGCTCCAATTGCAAGGTGGTCATCACTTCATTTGTTTTGGCCGGTCTGGCATCTAGTCGTGACCATGGTCCCAATTGGGTTCGGCCAAGGAATGCTTCCTAACAGGATCGATATCCTCGATCGACTGGAATAATAATAAAAATGCCCCTAGGCTGGCGGTGCAAGGTGGTCGTGAAGTTGCCCATGATCATGAAACCATACTGGTACTAGTGCATCATCAAAACGTGTACCCTCACCAACGCCTGCCTCGGGTTCTATTTCACCAGTCAAACCAGTTTTCTTGCCATCTCAAAACCAAATCGGCTTTTGCTTTGTCCGATCATCTATCAGGGTAAAATGTCAGCGCCATGCTTCTACGTCACGCTGCCTTTTTATCTACAGAAGGAGATATAGCGCTAGCGTGAGCTGAAGCTAGTGACATCGAATTCCAACTGAATCGCAAGTGAAACGAACCCATGATACATAAATAATCACAACACTTCATAGTAATATTGGAAGGATTATTTTTACCAGGTAGCGCAGTGGGGAATAGCGCAGCTTATATGTGTCAAAAATCACCATAATATTAATATTCCGAATCGTGGCCGTCGGAATGAATTTGGCGAAGAGCAATCACATGTGACATCGAGATTGTTCCAATTCGTTCCTTGGCTCTTTGAATTTTCTTCCAAGTATATCAGAATGTCCAAAACCCCGAGCCCCTGCAGGAGCACTAACTAGCACTGTCATGATCACCCCAAAAAACTTGATAAGATCACGCGAGTGACGCTCGCGCGAGAGGAGTCGAACCTCGTTCCTAATCTTAGATGACTGGGGCCGTAAGGTCTAGAGCGCCACGCGCTTGCACAGGTACATGTACCGTAGTTGATGTATGTACATGTACAGGTGCAGGTGGTGTAGTAGCCTTGAGCGACATCCACGAATTCATGATCATGATCACACAATACTTCGGAGCTATCATGATCAGGCGCAAGTATTAAGAAAATGAAGAATTCAAATACATGTAGAGCAAGCTCAAGGAGGCCTAGACTACGCCAATGTACTCGAAGTGGAAAGAGTGATGTCAATTACAAGTGACCTCAACGCCGACCTCCCTATGCGACTTACTTCCCAGTTCTGGTGGCGATGGTGGGTTGGCATAGTCTGGAGCCTGATTATCGAGTGCTGTCAATTGGGAGCGGGGGACTTAGCCCTAATTTCCGACGAACTTCCCGGTATTGGTGGCCATGGTGGGTTAACGTACATCTCCTGATCCCTGCGCTTGAAGAATTGCTTCTTCGTGAGCCATGCTGGCTCTTCTCTTCTGTTCTTCGTATGCGTGAGAACATGGGTATGTTCCAGTACAGGGTGATAGGTTGCTGCGTTGTCTTCAAAATAGCTCTTCGTCACCTCAACCCACTGATTTTGTGTGTTTAAGAACCAGACTTTGGTTTTGGCGAGGTTTTCGAGGTGTTTGTTGATCCAGAGATCGCCTGGTCGGAACATCCACTTGTCCAAGCATGCCAAAACCAAAGGCACCTGGTCTATGGCATATAGGGCTGACGTGGTGACGATCTGGAAGTTGTGGTCTGGTTGCCTCTGGATGGTCTGGTCTTTAAGATAAACGTGAATCTTGTTGGCTCTCCGAGTAGCCTTGTGTTCTTCAGTTGGAACGTATATCGAACGTTTGACCCTATGAGAAAAAGAGTTTAAAAGATTTATAAGATTTTCGAAATTGATGACAGATATCACTTACTTCTCTTTTGGCGCAGCTGGTGGAATACTGGGAGAGTTGGTCAGGCCTGGGAAGGAGATCTAGATATAAGTTCAATTCTTCACTTACGATGATGACTGGTTTTGCCCGATTGAAGGGCCACTGGGGGATTGTTCTTGCTCAGTTTGTCCGCTAGCGCTGCGAGAGTAAACCATTAGATATATCAAAGAAGAGATAAACGCAACATTTCACTCACAACGATGTTTGGTTCGGGATGGTGGAGGGGCTGATAGGCTGTCCTTGGGGAGTTGGACTAAGGCAAATCATTAGATGTTGAAGATATCATCCGAAAGCTCCGCTCACGAGAACGCTTGGTTTGACCCAAATGACGGGCTGTTAGATGGATGTCCATGGTGGGTTGGACTTGGCTCGGGTAAAAGCGTTAGATATATAACGGAGTATACGATCTGCTTTACTCACAGCGGTGCTTGAGTTGGACCAACTGAGGGACCACTATGTTGCGGTCCTTGACCACTGAAGCCAGATTATCAGATTAACAAAAAAAATCACCAATGCTCTGCTCACAAAGCCGAGAAACTATGAGTCGCGCCATACATTGCATTTGGTGGCCCTTGAACGTTGCCGTTGTGTGGATTGAACGTCCCGAATTGAGGTCCTTGAGGTTGGAAAGAAAAAGTACCGAAAGGACCAGCCGAGCTAAGTTTGATCTTGATTAGATTAAACACTGCGTAAGAAAACTTGTCGCCCACTTGTGGTCAAAATGAGGAGCCGTAGCGCTTGCAGTGCTACGTTAATCCGTCAATTTGTGATTATCTGAGGGCAGCAACGTTGCCTCCATAAATTTTGTTCGCTTACCCGAAATAGCCCGCTTGCGCAAAAGGAGGGCTATGTCCACGCTTAAGAATGGAAACGACAGCATCAATTGTAGTATCAACTGAAACATTCGGTTTGATAGGCAACGACCCGAGGGTGGCTTTGATGACGGAGGCATCATTTGGAGAGCTTGATGCCAGAAGTAGAGCCGCGTTGGCTATTTCTTTGTATTGCTTTTCAGAGTCGGATGTTGATACTGTGCATGTCAGAAACTGTGTTAATTTGCTAACGATAGAAGGATCTGGAGCCTCGAAGTTGGGATCGGCTTGGATTGGGGGGACTAGAGCACCCGCAGGTTTAGAGGCTCTCGGAGTCGGATCTTCCAAAGCTAATTCAAAATCTTCAATTTTGATTGACTGCACTGGTTGCTCGACCTTATGGGTGTCCGTTGATAGATCCTCCTTTGTAGGTCCAGACGCACTGATAAGGAAGCAAGATGTAAGATTAGCCGGATGAGATCAAGTACTTGGGTTAGAATCTGTCATTCGCACCGTTGGACTGGGCCATGGCTACTCCCCATTGCGTGCAGATTTGAAGCGGGGAAAGCGGCTCTACAACATCCGAGTCTGGTCAGCACTCAGTACATGAACAGAAAGTGATAGCTACCCCATCGCGCTTTCAGAGAAGCCAGCTGGATCGATGCCCGCGCTTGATCCGATCTTGAGGTGAACAAAGTCCACTTCGAGGAGCTTCATACATGTCATCATGATAGTCTAGGCAAAGCTTGGAGCGTTCCTACATCTTTGTCCGTGCGGGAACCAAAGGGGAAAGGGCTGCAGTTGGGTCTCTCGTATCCTTCTAATGATGCTGCGACAGCATTCGGCCGTATGTTTGTATCCATGATTATGATCGACAAAGAAGATTGGTATGCGTCCTAAAGTCAGATAAGTCTGGAGTGTTGTATATGCAATGTGTGTGTCAAGGATAAAGATATCGCGCATCAGGTGATCGGATATTTAAATAATTAATACGCATTTTGTGATTGGGCATGAACAATCATACATATCATGTAGGTACGTTGGTAAATGTACAACAGTCCTAACCACTACCATAGAGAAGGCGATAATTTGGCATTCCGGCGAACTACATCTGCCTCCCGAGTTACGATGTTTCCGACATTTCCGTTGCAATAACGTTAACCTGTGAACTTTGTCCGTGTGGAACGTCTCGTTCAAAGTAGTGCTGTAACAGGCCTTGGGGTAGGCGTCTCGAAAGCGCCCCAAATGCTCTCTTGCGAACTGGTTGCGAAAGGAAGGGAATAAGAGCCAGAACGACCAGAGTAACTGCTAAAACAGAGAAGATGCTTCCCCATGCCGTAGAGGTTTTAGCGACCACCTCTGTATTCTGAGCAACCCCCATTGGTCGCTCTGTAGCAATTACCGTCACCTGCTCCGTAGTGGTCACAGTGATTGTCATCCCCATGTTTGAGGTCACGGTTTCTGTGATCATACAAGTGATTGTTTGTGTTACTGTGGGGTTCTGGGTCGATGGCCAGGTCTGTGGAGACAAAGTTGTCAAAATGATGGTCGGAAACAACTCCATCCCCTCTGCCGACGGCACTTGTGGTGGTAAGCTTTGAGCGATTTCCTCCAAGCTTCCCATGGGGGATAATGCCACCGTCGCTGCCACAGATGACTTTGCAAAGCCCAACGGAGAGACTATCTGATATTGGTAGATAGAAGTAGGGAGTGGAATGTACCGAGCAGCTGTCGCCAGAAGTGCTGTGAGAGAACAAGAAAAGAGGAGTTTTCGGTATCGCTGTTGAATTGGTCATCAAATAATCAAGTAATAGAGTCGATTCAATGTACCTGCAGCTTTGACCTCTCATAATTTGTGGACGGCTTTGGTTGATCCTGTGCTTGAGCTTGCACCTGGTTGACAATGGCAGGTGGTGGCTGGTCAACCGTGGTAGATGGTGGTGTTGTAGACGGTGGCTTGTCTTTGGTCGTAGGCAGTGGCTGGTCGACGGTCATATATGGCTGAGCGGCCGTATCAGTAAGTGGCTGACTGACGGCACTAGTGATGGCAGTTGTTGGTGGCTGGTCGACGGCGGTGATGATAGTCGTGGCTGCTGACGGCTGGTAGGTAGTACTGGTGACGGCTGGGACAATGTCGGTGACAGTGGCTGCTGGTGGCTGGTTGATAGTACCAGTGACGGCGCTCATTGGTGGTTTCCCAACAGTAGCGGTGACTGGGAGCTGGCTGGCGGTACTTGCAATTGGGATGGTTCTGCTAACGGCACTGGTTGGTGGCGGATTGACAGTGCTGGAGACCGCACTCGTCAGCACTTCGTTGTCGGTGGTTGCGGTTGAGCTGGTGACGATACTGGTAGGTGGCTGGTCATATATCGCTATTTGTGGCTGATTGCCTTCTTCCAGGCCTGCTGGTTTGGCCATGGGCTCCGCCATCCACTCAACATGAGACTCATCTCGGAGTAGCTCGGGATTGGCCGTATGCTGCTGTCCTCGTTGTAAGATCTCAATGGTTGGTTGATTGTGCTGATCAGAGAGTTAGTTTGTTCGCGTAGATAGCTCGAAAATGACTGACAGCGACGTGAGCCGCCATGACAACTTCATTCTCCCGCTCAGCTGTATATGCTGGTAATTTGAAGGTGGCGATCATGATGTCTGTCTGCGCCTCCTCGCCATTACCAAATAGAATTGTCGGCCGCTCATCGATGAGCTTGTATGCCTAGGCCAAACAAGTAGTCAAGGAAAGTACAACTAAATGATTCGAGGTCAACTCACCAGTACTTGTGATACTTGAGATGCATAGTGGATCATTTATGAACGATAAACAGGAGGAAAATGTCACTTACGGCCGAGAGTCCCATCGTTCTTGCGAAGAACATTGATAGAAGGTTTCAAATTAGGGTCCCAGCTTGCAACGACGAGACTTCCTGACACGTGAGCAGCCGCCACGGTCATGTTGTCTAAGAACACGATCTCAGTGTAACGAATGGTTGTGCTGCCCTTTGTGGCATCATATCCTATCGAGTGTGCGTAGCGCTGCTGGGTAATAGAGTAGTAGTCGATACCATCCGTCAAATTTGTAACTGCAAGAGTTAGCTTCGACGGAGAGAGAGCGACACCTCCACTGATGAGAAGTGAGTAAGTGAGCGTGTACCGTTGGCCGACAGTGACTGACATCCAGTTTTTTGCTTCAATTTCAAACAGCTTGTCGTAAGGATGGAACCCCCGATATGCACTTTGAGAAGTCAGTGAGTTCAATCAGGATTCGAACAAGCCACTCACAAAAAACCTAAAGTACCGAAATACGCAATGAGAACTGTGCCATTGGAGAGGTAAAATATTCTATGAGGAATGTTCTCAGGGTTGGGTCTCTTCAAGGTCTTGAGCGGTATGAGAGGTTTTTGTATATCTATGATCAACTTTAGCTCCCGCTTTGAAAAGATCAGCATAGGTTTACCTGAGCAAGGGTCGTCAAGCAAAACAACTGAGACGCAAGTATTATCGCTGTAGCCAATTGCCAACTGATTCCCGTCGTCGTTGAGAGCAATGGCGTGTATAAAGCCGGGGACTTCCCGACGAATGACTTTCTCCTGACATTCAGTATCAGCATAGCTCAGTTCGGCGAGGTATCGAGTTTCTTACACCCTCTTCTTCCATTGTTAGGCAATAAAAATTCCCCGACCCACAGCCGATAAGCAAGGTGTCTGACTGGACGGGGTGCCAACATATGTCCCGAATTTTGGACCCGAGCTCATACGTCCTAAGGAGTCCCCACGTAGTCCAAGTGCGTCTAATCTACGAAAGAATACTGGTGAGTTTACCGGAAGGATATGATGGAGATGTAACTTACTGTCAAGCGGCCACTAGCGTCACCAATAGCTACAAGCTTGCCATCTGGCGAGAAAGCGATTTTGCCAAATGAAGCACCGCTCCCTTTAACTTGTCCTTCACTTTTCAAAAGAGGGACATCCGTTGTTACAAGCTTGGTACCCAAATGATTCATAGGATAACGCATAGTATGAGAGTCGGATGGTGGAGAGGCAAGAATGGGGATTCAAGAACGAAGTGAATCTCACGTCCAGAGACCCCCAAAAAATTTCGGAATTTGAAACAGTGACAGTTCCCTCTGCGCATGCATTGATCTAGTTAGAATAGAAGACAAGGTAAGGGGCGCTAAACACGTAGTCCCTTTTCGTAGCCGAGCCGGCTCAGCGGGCCGGCCGATTGATAAAGCACCGGCCACAAATACTTGAGATCTAGACGTGTAATTATAACAACCAGCAGATATTGCAGCCCAGAGCTCCTTGGTTAGCAAAATTGGGCTGTTCTTTCTCCAGGTTAAGGACACCAAAAGTATTGCTAGCTTTAGCTTTACTGCCAATTCGAACTCGTACATTCCGCGTCCTAGCTATAGACCTGAGCCTCATGTCTTTAGCCTCGTGTTGAGATATACTAAAGACGGTTAGAGTGCAGATCATCCAGAAGAGTCGAGATATCGATGCGGATGTGCGCATATGTCAGGTATGCGCGATCATGACCGACTTGACTGAAAACTAAAAGGCCCTTGAGTGAACACATGTCCAAGCCGTAGACTAGACAGCTTCCAGGTATATAAATGATTCCCCAAAAGTTGCATATGTCCGCGTCCCAGATCCCAAACCCACTTTAAACTCATTGTTTGAACATGGTGCGTACAAGTCTTACGACCTCAGCGCTACATCCTATGAACCTCTCGAGCTCTCTCAGGAAACAGCTTCAGCACCTCGTTGTAGCGGACGTCTCTCACACGTCAACCATCTCCCCCATTCTTCAAGGTCTGACTTAGCGGGGGACAATACGCTAGTGGAGATGGATTGCGATGCCGTTCCCGTGACTGATGGGGTTAGTTTTCAATAATACTCCTCTTGAATATGCTAATAGTGTTCAGGAGCACCTCAATGTCGCTGCATACGGATATCTTTACTCCTTGTACAACACGTCTGGCCGCCGCCTTTGCGCATTTCCAATGATGGACGATGCTCCTGACGACAGAAGCCCGAACATCGACCAAATCGATGTGATGGGCCTATTCAAACCCAAACCCAACCTCGCTCCCAAACTTCATCATGCCCGCGTCACGGTCGAGGGCGCAAATATTGTCATCATCGGCTATAGTGAACCGACCATGGCAGTAAACCAAACTCTGCTCAAGGTCAAACCGAGTACACCCTGGCGCGGAGAGCTGGCGGCGTTCCAAATTGGAACCAGGGTTCCGGTTCTTTCTCGTCCTACTGCCAGAAAGAAGACCTTCGAGTTAGCCATTCAACTGTACGCCTATTTTTTTAAAATAAATAGTTATCCATCGGTATAACTTCACTTTACAGTTACCTATCAAGGGTCACCGAGGCCGTCGACGCCGGATATCCTCCTCCAGAGATGATCCTGGTGGGTGTGTCCATAAGCTACAGGTTCCTTTGCTGATAACAATTTTCAGTCCCCTTTCTTTGCAAATGTTCAAGTTGGTTTTGTTTTTTAGCGAATGTATCAACTCTCCACGATGTAGTTCTTTTCAGCTGTAGTGAAGCTCGTATCGGAATTTAAAGTCTCGAAATATTGTTTTCCTTGCACCTAAAATCGAGGGTTCATTAGAAAGTCATATCTTGAACTTGCAGCCCAAAATTGACCTATTTAATGATAGTGAGAACGTACCTTTGCATTAGAACTGCAATGCAGGCACGCTCATTGGCCGCATCGAAAAGGTATGATTATCGATCGCGAATTCGAACCCCTGGACAAAGCGCACATGATTGCGACATGGAGCATCCAGTACATGTACACGCCGCTACAGATCACGATGACTCGCGACGTCCAGATAATCGATACAGGTCGGCTAAGATCTGTCCAGATAATCGATACAGGTCGGCTAAGATCTGTCCAGATTGTCAAGACTTGTGACCAGCCTGTGAAAGTACGTCCACGTTGAAGATATATGAACGTTCATAAGAGCATTGCGAAGTCTGACACTCCGAGTTTCAAATATGGCCTCGTCATACTCCCCCTCAGCCAACTTCCGTTCCAGAAATTCCCCCACCAGTAGGATGGTTTTCTTTCAATTGAACATGATTTGATTTTGATTCGGGAAGCAGGAGAGCCTCGTCGAGGTGGTTTCAATTCACCCAATACAACGCCACCATCATCCCCGCCTAATCTTCAGCACTCTTCAACTCTGTTCCCCGATACATATCCTCCCAATCCATATGTAAGCTCAGTGAACTTGGAAAATCTCTCAATCTCGCGCAGCAACGCGGCCAGTCCGGAGATAAGCTCTATGAACCTTTCTCGTGATGAGAATGTCAACGGTGAGCTTTCTGTATGTTCTCTTGCTTCAAATCTTATCTTGAGGATGTTCTTGAAGACTATAGGCCAAACCCTGATTTGTACGCGGGCTATGGTCACGATGCTCACTCTAACACGCATCAATCTACGTTCGGCAATCCATCATTCCCAGTCCCGACCTCTCCTCTTGCTCGTTCCCCACCGCTCAGACCATCCCCGCGGTTGAGGACTTCCCCGCAGCTGAGAACGTCCCCACCACTCACAACTCCCGGCCGCAGGACCAGTAACCCTACCAATCCCACTCCCTCTAACACGCATCAATCTATGTTCAGCAATCCACCATTGCCAGTCCCGACCTCTCCTCTTGCTCGGTCCCCACCGCTCAGACCATCCCCGCGGTTGAGGACTTCTCCGCAGCTGAGAACATCCCCACCACTTACAACTCCCAGCCGCAGGACCAGTGACCCTACCAATTCCAACAACGCCCCTTCTTCCACATTTCGTCCAGTCCCATTTCAGCCAGGACCTCAGGACAAGGGCAAAGGAAGGGCCGATGAAGGCAGGGGTAAACGAAAGACACACTCTGATCCTGGTGGTCAGTGGTACGCTCATTTGCCTCATCCACCACGTCCAGGGCCGTCACGCCTATCTCCTGTCAACCCTCACATGGATGATCAACCTCTACCAGCCATGTCACCCACTGGACCGCATCCAATGAACGTTGATGACATGGAGCCTTCTGTGTTTCCAGCAGAATACATGCCCGCTACACCGCCCTCCACTAGGCGTCCCGCAAATAGGCGTCCCTCCAATATCTACGACGATTCCGGCCCAGACGGATTCCAACCGTCCATATGGCCAACACAACACTTTGATGCCTTTGACAACGGATCATCTTTTGCTCAAAGGGATGATGAGAAGGAAGAAAAGGAGGAGGAGGAGGAGGAGGAGGAGGAGGAGGAGGAGGAGGAGGAGAATAAGGGGTGGGATGATAATGAGGAGAATTTTGAATATGGAGGCGATGATGAGGATGACGGGGAAGACGAGGCTGAAGACGGAATCGTGCGTATAGATGGGGTCTGCTTGATCTTCGTAACTTAGCAGTAATATTCTTCTAGGCTCAACTATGGAGAAAATTACAAGAAATGGAAGAGCGTCTGAACGCAAACTTAACCAATGGCTTATCAAACTTGGCCTCCTCCTTCACCTCACTCCCGAGCGCAGTACAGCCAAAGCCCCAACGGGGTCCCAAGATGACAACCGGTATCCGAATTCGATCCCCACACTCCATTGCTATGGCGGTGAGAATGTTGTTGGTTCAACAACCATAGTCATAGCTGACATTTTTGAAGAAATCGGTTAGATTACATATCAGCAAGCTCATGAATAACCGGCTTCGAGTCGCCACGGAAAATGAAGTTTCCGCTTTCAATCATCGCTGGCCTCCGAGTCGTGAGGGATGGGAGGCTTGCTGCACTATTTCAAACTTTCGAGTCGACTTGCATGGTCCACCACGTAGTCCCTGGAACCGATCTGCCGCAAGAGTCTTTGTTGTTGACTTTGCAACCTTCCACCGGATGCCGCTTACACCAACCGTATTCGACGACGTTACACGGCGCTTTTTGACGAGAGTGAAAACTTTGAAGGCAAAGTGGGGTAATCACAGCCAGAGCGTTGGAAGCCGATTAATCCAAAGTCAGGCTGTCCGACGCTGGCAAAGAAAACGTATCGTAAGTTGCAGCTCTCGCTCTTCACGTCCGACTCTGACCCACCCAATCGCAGCTATTTCATCGTCGCCTCGATACTGCCAATCAACATCCGCATCTACATCGACACATTGCCATGTTACAAAGATTGGGTGTTGAAGGAATGTCCTCAGATGAGTCAGAGTCGGAAGAACTCATGAACCAGAGGCCGCAAACTCGCCGTCGTGCACCCCTTTTCTATGTTCATCGTCCTGTTTGGAGGAACCCATCAATCTCAGAGTGGCTCCAGATCTTCGACACCCTGCACATTATCATGCGGCGTATGCTTTCCCCAAAGTCTAGGGGTGCATACCCACGGAAAAGGATTCATAACCCCGATGGTCCTTTTAGCACTTCAAAACGTTTTGTTTCCCAACTTCCAACGAATGCGTATAATGAAGCGTGGCTCGCCGACCAGACTCGCCTTGATGGCGCTATCATTGTAAGACCCATGATGCAAAGTTATGATTTCAACCACAACACACAAATCTTCCAGTAAGCCATAAAAATACTCTTTGGAAATGCGCTGACTTGAATTTATAGATTCATGAACTATATCCAACCCTCCTTCTTCGCTCCCCCCTGAGAATACACTCGATAATCGCATCCAATGTCCGCGACTGAAGGCATAAGACTTCTGAAAGTTTTGTGACTTCGAAACCAGTTCCATATATTATGACTTTGACAACTTACGACTCACAACGAGCAAATTTCTGGAAACTTCAACACTTGATTGTGATGAAACAATTTGATGACTTGATGACTTCATGAGTACTTTACGAGACGATACTTGACGATTGAACATACCACAATACGACACTTTACGTTTCGCGATGACATCTATGATTTCTTGACTTTATGCCGTGAGTACTTTACAAGGCATGACTTAACGATTTAACGTACCACGATGCCTCAGTACTAGTATATCCGTTTTAACGCACTCAAGCTTACAACGTAATGAGTCCCAGAGGTAGCTGTATGCCCCTCGGCTCCGTGCTGGCCCTTTGTGTTCATTGTGATGCCACCGGCACCTGCTCGGAGTAGCCGTAAACTCCTCAGTGACCCCAGCACCAGCACCAGGCAGTCTGCATGAAATTGAGCCAAAAAGATGATGAATGGTCTTGTGCTTGAAAGAGAGGAAATGCAGCTGTGAAGGGACTAAACGGTCGCTGAAATATAACTGAGTGGATAGCAGCGAAAGATTGATGAAACTAGACTTACTGCTAACATTGATCATAACAGAAAGGTCGGTAGAGGTCTTGCCGACCCAAGGGATGTTGAGTTGAAGACGGTCACAACAGCAACGCTGACGCTGGCGCGATCAACAGGAGAAGGCTGGAAGGTATCTTCCAGCATCATATCCACGGGCGGTGAGAGCTCCTGACCAGTTGGAGTCAGAGAACTTGAACGGCTTGCCATCAGGTCCAATAGCAGAGTCAATTAGGTCACATCCAGCGAAGCAAATGGCAGTGAAAATGTCGGGAGAAATGACAAAGGCATGCATGGCAGGGTTGGCGTCGTTATTGATAGCAAAAGAAAGTAAAAAAACCTGGTCGCGTTGATCTCAAAAGAAGATTCTGTACTGGTGTTATGCTCGCCCTTCTCAACGTCCCGCCTGTCCCATTGACGGATGCAATGAACGCGAGAACAAGTCCACCACTGCAGTACTCAGACGAATGGCCATGCATATGGGTGACAGAAGAAATGGGTTTAAGTGCCCAGAAGAACAGGTGGTGACGTGTGCACGGGGGTGCTAGGAAAGAAATGAATACTGGCGCGCTCGGGCTGTGTCATCGCTGTGGCTGCAGTGCATGCTTGCGAGCGTGATAGGTTTTGTCTCGTAGCCCAAGTCCAGGTCCGGTGGTCACGGCTCGTCGAAATATGTAGGCGTCGCTTTTGGTTTGCATTTCTCTTCGGAGAATGTAAATGCGCCTGTCTCCTTGACAAGTTCTGTTGGCGCTGCTACACCGTTTGTTGACCAGTAGTTCCAGGAGTGCCAGCTCTCGTCCTTCTGCAGCCTGAGTGTCCGTGCCGGTTCAACTATCGGGTGCAGCCCTTGATGTTGTGCTCGGGGGTTTGGAGTGGTTCCCCGCACTGGCAGCTGGTGTCTTCTCCAGGAAGGAATTGGCGCCGGGTGACTATGAAGTTGATCTGAGCATGGACCCATGGAAAATCCAAAAGGCCATATCAGCAAGGAGGGAAGGTGGGAAGCGAGTACACCTTTGGCAAGGCCAATAGGTGTAAGGAAGAAGGAGGTGAGTAGTGGAGAAACCAGAGGGCGATAAGCGAAGTCAGAAGTCTAGTTGCACAAAACCATTGTTCTTTACGCAATATTTGACTGTGCATCTGATCATGACTTACGTACGTGATCGCGATGGCGTACATTACATAATCTAGATTATGATATATCATGAATTCATAATAAGGAAATGGTCACTAGTACTGAAGACTCCTAGGCCTACAAAGGCCCAGAAAAAATGCGCGCCCTATTACTGGTTCTGGAAATCGTCGGGGTGTGACGTGACTCAATTCTGCCACATTCTAACCACACTTTGATCAGTGCCTAAGATCCGAATATATTCACCTTACAAGTCAGCGATCAAATGGAAACCCATTGAGACATTTATCCGGGTCATATAATGTAAAAATATTCTCTAATATTATCAGCTTTTTTCTCGTGCCTTGCTGCTAGATATATTATTTATATCTTCCCTCTTTCCTTACATGGTTTAAGCAAAACAATTTGTAATTATATTCTGGTAAAAAGTGGACAGTAAATACTAGACAATTTGAAGAATAAATTTTAAGTTCTTTCAAGTTTTCTCCAGCACTTCAAACCAAAACAAGATTTTATTATATACTCGTTTTAATCACAATTTCCCCGCTGCACAAACAAGCCAACTCCCCCAGTGAGAATAAGAAAACACGAGCGATCAAAGAAAGCTGAAATTAGCACACCGGCTTTTCCCGCGTGCGCATCAATACTGATGTGTTTGAATAATAATAACCGGACACTACAAAATCTGTAGTGTCTTTCGAGAAAGACTATAAAATACCATTATACCCTATTAAAATACCTTGGCTATTTGGCTTTCATATTTATGCCGTAGTAAAAACACATGTAACGCGTAGATAAGGATTTTTAGTATTTAAGGAGTGCGCAAGCAGGTAATAACGAAAGAAATCGTCCCCGCGTTGACCAGCTAGTCGCACTCCGAGTAGGACTCAGGAGGTGGACAGTGTAATCAATTAAAAGGAGTTTTCTTTGTGATTAAGATAAAAGTTTTGTAAGAAGTCGAGCCAGCGTGCTTTGAAGCCAATATACTTTGTTTTGATAAAATTTGAAGATTTTGAAATAAGAATTCTTGACAAGACAGCGAACTTGTAAGGACAGTAATTGGATCATATTGATATTGTAAAAGCTCAAGGGGGCTATACGAAGTCAAAGTTAAAAAGTCTGTTGTTTTGTGGAAAATTAAGGAAAACTTGTTAAAAATCAAAAAGTTAAGCCAAGACAAGGTAGACGGATCCCTAAGTCCGTTATAGCACTGCTATTAAAACATTCCAAAATCACACCCTATCATACCAAATTGTTGCCAAAGCTTTAGGGCTAAGGTTTACAACTTTTAAAATAAAAACTTCGCAAAATTCAATCAATTCAGTTGAAATTTTATTAAGACAAAGCATCTGATATTTAATAAAATACCTAGAGACCTCGAACTCGAAACCCTGTGCATGTATAGTAAGGGAGTGTGTGTTAAGGTTGTGTGTGTGTGTTTGTTTTGGTGTTCACGCATCAGTTCATCTCACACGTCGCACGTTCCTCATTCCGCGCGCAGCAGGTTTCTCATCTGGAGCCCACCACGAGGGTCTTCATTTGTTTTGTTTGAATAAATATAGCTTGAAAAAGTTGTTTTGCGAACAAGTTTTGATTACTTGGACTTCAGTTTGAGTAATTAAAATATAAACCAATCAAGTCTAGTTTTTGGACACCACGAAAGCTAGCGCAAAAGTCGTTTTACCATGGCACCAATAAAAGTCAGAGAGACAGCCACTTCTAGAAAAGCTAGAGAAGGTCCACAGTTGCCCTTACCGCCTACACGGAGACCCAGACAGTCTGCAGAACCTGTTACGGATCTCGCGCGTCACACGTTCCTCATTCCGTATGCAGCAGGTTTCTCAGTGATTGATGGATGTGCTGCACACAGAGCTGGAAGGCCTCCGTCACGATTGAGGGACAGATGCTGGCGATGTGGATAAGGCGGTCGATGGCAGTTCGGTCTTGGACGTTTGTCAGCACAACGATGAAGATGAAAAGGAACAATAACTTACCTGTGTAGTTGGTGATGTAGCCCTCGAGGTCGAAAGGGTGGGCATTGTCGACGGGGAGAGCTCTTTACTCTCCCCCACCTATTCCTACCGGACTCCTACTGGATTCCCGGAATCCTACCGGACTGGACTAGGACTGGGACACATTTTATGTTGGCTGATCACCATACAAATTTTGTATCCTAGTCCTAGTGGAGTCCTAGTAAATTCCTACCGGACTGAACCCAAATCACCAGGAATTGTGGAATTCTACTGGATTTTTAAGGAATGAGTCCAGTAGGAGTCCAGTACAAGGAGTCCAGTAGGAGTCCAGTAGGAGTCCAGTAGGAATTTCCGGGGACAGGGAGCCCAGTAGGACCAGCAGTTTGTCACTGTTGTTGTTATTATAACATATAATAAAAAAGCACAACCTGACAGAATTGAACTCTCAACCTTATGGACATCAGGACAATAGTATAGAGACGAGCACTTTACCAGTTACACTAGAAAGGCATTATTATAGGTCATTATTATATGCTCTATATACCAACGTACTGACCTCCTTCCTAGAAAGGACGTCGGCGAATTCCGCGAGTGGGAATTTTGCCCAAACCCAACAACACTCGACAACACCACCATCACCACCCTCTTGCTCACCCACCACGAACACGTCGCCCACCACGACCACAACGGACGACGACAACACGCGACCACGACAACAACAACGGCCACGACAGACGACGACAACAAACAACCACGGCACGCAACGACGACCCCACTCACGGACACGACAACCACCCACGAACCCATTGTGGGTGAGTTGTGGGACAGAAAAGATGCATTTAAATTATGCGGAAGAATGATATGTAATGTGACTGTAAGTAGCTATGGTGTATAACAGTGAACCCAATCAACACCAATCATAGACTGATCAAAGTCAACTGTAGAAAAGCCAGACGGAGAAATGATAAGAATCTTGAGAAGTGTGCGCAAATCAGCCTCCTTTGGCACCCACATAAGGGGGTTTTGCTCCCGAGAAGACATAATCCAGTCTGAGTCCGCCAGATCCCAAGCAAAGCGCACATCTCCATCACTCAAAATACCTGTTGACACATTCCATACCCGTATAGACTCGTCATCTGAGGCGGACACAATCTGTGTCCCATCGCTTGAAAACGCGACCGAAGTGATCCCCCCAATGTGACCCTTCAGCTTCCTCAGCTCCACACCGGTCAATGCATCCCACACCCGCACAGACCCGTCATTCCAGCCAGACACAATCCGTGTCCCATCGCTCGAAAATGCAACGTATGTGACAGAGTTAGTGTGGCCCTTCAGCTCCTTCAACTCCACACCTGACGATGCATCCCACACCCGCACAGAGTGGTCATTCAAGCTGGCAGACACAATCCGTGTCCCATCGCTCGAAAATGCGACCGAACTGACCAACCCAGCGTGACCCAAGTTCAACTCCTTCAGCTCCACACCCGTTGATGTATCCCACACCCGCACAGACTTGTCCCATGAGCCAGACACAATCTGTGTCCCATCACCTGAAAATGCGACCGAAGTGACCTCCCCAGTGTGGCCCTTCAGCGCCTTCAGCTCCACACCTGTTAATGCATCCCACACCCGCACAGACATGTCCCACGAGCCAGACACAATCTTTGTCCCATCGCTCGAAAATGCGACCGATGTGACTGCGTCAGTGTGGCCATTCAACTCCTTCAGCTCCACACCTGTCAATGCATTCCACACCCGCACAGAGTGGTCAAGCGAGCCAGACACAATGCATGCCCCATCGCTCGAAAATGCGACCACCCCGTAAGTGTGGCCCTCTAACTCCTTCAGCTGCACACCTGTCAATGCATCCCACACCCGCACAGAGTAGTCACCCGAGCCAGACACAATCTGTGTCCCATCCCTTGAAAATGCGACCGAATTGACAGTGTCAGTATAGCCCTTCAGCGCCTTCAGCTCCACACGTGTCGATGCATCCCACACCCGCACAGACTTGTCATCCGAGCTGGACACAATCCGTGTCCCATCCCTCGAAAATGCGACCGAGTTGATATTGTCAGTGTGGCCCTTCAGCGCCTTCAGCTCCACACCTGTTAATGCATCCCACACCCGCACAGACATGTCCCACGAGCCAGACACAATCTTTGTCCCATCGCTCGAAAATGCGACCGATGTGACTGCGTCAGTGTGGCCATTCAACTCCTTCAGCTCCACACCTGTCGACGCATTCCACACCCGCACAGAGTGGTCAAGCGAGCCAGACACAATGCATGCCCCATCACTTGAAAATGCGACCGATTGGATATTGCTAGTGTGGCCCTGTAGCTCCATGAGCTGCACACCTGTCAATGCATTCCACACCCGCACAGAGCGGTCATCTGAGCCAGACACAATCAGTGTCCCATCCCTTGAAAATGTGACTGAATTGACAGTGTCAGTATGGCCCTTCAGCACCTTCAGCTCCACACCTGTCGATGCATCCCACACCCGCACAGAGTTGTCATACGAGCCAGACACAATCTGTCTCCCATCGCTCGAAAATGCAACCGATTCGACCAAATGAGTGTGGCCTGTCAGCTCCTTGAGCTCCACACCGGTTGATGCATCCCACACCCGCACAGAATAGTCCGAGGATCCAGACACAATCCGTGTCCCATCGCTCGAAAATGCGACCGAATTGACCATCCTAGTGTGACCCTTCAGCTTCTTCAGCTCCACACCTGTTGATGCATCCCACACCTGCACAGACTTGTCACCCGAGCCAGACACAATCCGTGTCCCATCACTCGAAATTGCGACTGATGTAATTGATGCCCCAGCTGATATGGTCATCAATGGCAAATCAATAACGCCTTTGGTATGCGTAAAGGCAGGGATGCGAGTGAATTGGTTTTTCCAGTTCCGAGAGAGACTGGTGTCCTGTGACCATGTTGCCAACGCCGAGATGTACAGGTGCGGCGTCGATTGGGCAGCCGGGCTCCCAGTGAAATACGTAGCAAAGTTGGCAGCTTCACCAATGTCACGCGCCAATTCTAAAAAATCGTTCCCGCACTAATTGACAGCATTAGTTGTTGCAATACAGCTCAAACCTTACGATCCATACCTTCAAGGCCCACTCACGTGCACGTTGAAGCATCGGAGTGCACTGATTGCGTAGTCCGAGCAGGTTCATAGCCTCAATCCAGAACAGGACACGAATTTGGAGAAAATCCAAAATGAGGCCACAAAGGTTATCGGTCTTGATCAACTGGGGCAAGTGGTGAGTCCAGTGCCGGACTGAGTACCTCAGAGTGGCACTAATGTTTTTGTTGACCTCTTCAGCGAGTGCGGCGTTATCACTGTCGAACAGGAAGGATGACGGTATCTTGCCCATGTTGAATTGCAAACCAGAATCAGACTTCTTATCAGAACCAAACTCCATGATGTGGAAGCAAGATTCGGCAAGAAGATTGTGATGGGCAGGTTCGTCGCATGAAAAGGCAAAGTACTCCTTGTCCAAGGTGAAGTTTGACCGTGCTGGATCAAAAACGAAGTCAGGAAAAGAGGCGTGGTACCAAAAAACTCGATTGTCTTGGGAATAAAGCACAGCGTGGAGATCGTCCAGAACGGCCTGTGCAACTTCATTGTCGCCGTCCGCGATGAGCGCAGCAACGGTGGAGGTGGATGTGCGTTCAGCCGTACATAGGAAGGTATAAAGGATGCGCAACCTGCAGATCAACATCTCTCCCTCCAAATTTTTAAAGGTGTCCCACATAATTCGACAGTACAATTCATCAATCGAGGATGTAGCCTTGCCTGCGGAAACAAGGAGGTCTTTGAGCATCTTTGCCTGCTCACGAACAGTGGTTGAGCGATGTCGGGTCAAGTACTTCACCGCAGTTGCAGCGTAGATGAAGAGACCATCAGCCCGCCGCTCAAGCTCGGTCAGCTCGGGAGTGCCATCAAGCTTCTTCAGCTTGTTTTTCAAGTATATCCTGATGTCTGACCTGGCCTCCTCAATCGGCACATCTTGGAGACGACAGACGGCCTCGGACGTGAATGCTTTGCAGCGCTCAACGAGTTCAGGATCTGACCGGCTTGTCACAAGAAACTTGAGACCTCTTAGGTCGTATTTGTCGATCGTGTGGAGTAGGTCGCCTAGAAAAGCCGATCCTCCTTCGCCTTCAATCTCATCAAGAGCATCGATGACGATGAGGAACAGCCGCGATCCTATACCCCGTGTGCTTTCGGACTGCTGCCAAGGCCCGACAAGAAGATCCGACAGCTGGGTGGCAACATCGAATTTAACAGAGTCGAATTTGTCGGCAACATGCAAGGCGTCTGCGTACGATTTGCATTTCCGAGCAAACTGGTAGGCGATGGTGGGAAGGATACGGGTCTGAGCTCGCGTTTCTTCGAATTGTCGGGAGCAGAAAAAGTTGCCGCCCAAGACGGTATGTTGGTTGGGATTGGCATCTTGCTCGAACACTTTGGCTATGGTATATGCAATGGTGGTTTTGCCGGATCCAGCTTGACCAGTCAGCCAGAAGACACGCGGGCTGGCCGATGAGCAATCGTTGGCCCATTTCGTAATGTCCTCCAATATCTTGACACGCGTTCCATCCGTGCACGCTTCACGCTTCAGGCCATGTCCTTCAAAGACGGTTCTGTGGTCAGCCTTCTCGGAGGGATTCAAACGCTGCAAGGACTCTCTCTGTACAATTAATCAGTGCAGATTGCAGACCAGGAAACTTAAATACTTACCTTGGTATCATCTTGTATCTGACTCGCCGTTTGCTGGATGCTGACCGTCATTTCGAGCTGGGAACGACGAATATGAATATACAGAAGCTTATAGAATACACGGTACGCACAAACCAGGACGTCGTCGCCTCTTCGACTCGTTGAAAAATTTGCTGGATCTTCGTCCCATACGCTTCGTAGTCTACTACCTTTATAAGGAGTGATTCATCGGCCAGAGCCTTCAACTTTTGCATTTCTTCTCCAATGATCCTGGATGGTGACATGTTCGTTATGGTAACCTATTGGTGCACGGAAGACGACGTACTTTTTGAAATTCTCCATCGCCTCTTCGGCGGCCTTACCGCTAACTTCCTTGCTCTCCACAGTCAGGAGTCTGTTTGCCGTTCTTTCGACAAGTTGTACAAGCCCGTCTTTGTTGCTTCCAACCCCCTGATATAATAGTCAACCAGCGCCCAAAAGATAAATAAGAGACGACAACCTACATCTTTTATTTCGATGATCACTTTAGCAATGGAGAACGCCATCTGGACCGGATTTGCACTGACACATCCCGGCACCTTCTTGAGGAGCGTTTCCGTGAACCGCCCAGCCACTTTAACACCCTCTTTTGCAGTCGCCTTCCAATCCGAGGTCTGAGCTTGAGTGTTCGGCGAGACTGGTCGTGCAACAGGAGTCAAAGTAAGACTGGCTTCGCGGTTGTCCTCTTCTACACGAGTCCGATATCAACCTGTCAGACACAAAGACTCGGCAAATCGCATCTCACCTTGACCCACGGCGGACTCCTGCAGATCTGGAACACTTGACGAAGGTCTTGCCGACTGGGAGGGGGCGGTAGGATCTGGAGGATGAGCTGAATCGGCTAGGTCTGCGAGGTAGGAGTCCAGGACAGTACATACTGTTATTCAAGGTAGCATTGCCGCCTGGACACCAGTTAAGTCAACTGTCGATAACACTAAGATGGAGCCAATAGTAGTATACTTACTTGTAGCCCTCGGCTCTGCATTTCCTGCATCGGTTCCATGGTGAGCGCTTGATGCGGAGGAGACAGAAACCCGAGTGGAATTCGACTGGTGAGCCGACTCGTTGGGAGACTTGAGTCGCTGAATCAGATCTGGAATGAATTTTCCTATGCCTCTGGATTTCTTCTTCGATTTCTTTGCAGTGGGCGACGTTTGGTCGGCCATGATTATGAGTGCGAGAGATGAGGACAAGGGAAGACACGGCGGGGCTGTGTCAGGGCGTCTGTCATTTCGTGCAACTTGCGTGGTGAAGCAAGAGGTGCCTGGATTAATACCGGGGGTGTTTTGACTGAGTTGTGGTGCGCACCGAGAGTTGAGATAGAAAATAGTCTGGAAGTTCTCCAGTTCACAATCTTGAAGGCGTAGCAATGATTATGGGGCGTTTTCACTGGATTGTAGTAATTGCAATTAGTCATCTCTCCAGAAGTTTCCGTGCGCATTTCGAATACACACACTACACAAAATCATATTCTACATCCTAAAAACCAGAGAACGTCCGTACGTTACTCAGTCCTTCAGTAAGTAACAGAGAGTTCACGTCGCAAAAATCCCAATGACCTTAAACATCGGCACACTCTGTCCTTCCTCACCCAACAACTGACATTCCACGAAATGAGAACCTCGTCCAACGTAATGGTCGATCATCTTCAACCTACACAACCAACCATCATCAGCTTGTGCGTGGGTGCGAAGAAAAAGAAGAAGAGGGGAAAGGAAAAAGGACATACGTAGGTATAGCATCCCCAATATCAGCCGCATTCTCAATAACCTTCGCACCCGCATAATTATCATCAACCCAACACTCAACCGAACTCCCTTCCCCAACAGAACCCACCGGCTCCCTCAAATAATAAACACCAATATCCCGCCACCAACCTGTATCGGTATCCGCAACTTGCTCGTCGGCAGCGCCGAGTGCCAATAATGCGCAGCTGTGATCAGGGCATCACCACCACTCCCGCTCGGATGGTGCGGGTACCACCCTGAGCCGTAGAACAACGAGGGTGGTAAAGGGTTGATGAGGTCGCTCGCGGAGACGCAGAATGGGGCGATCTCTTCGAAGGGCCTGTTCCCATTTGGTCGGGTGTTGATTCGGCCAGAGGGGACGGTGAGGAGCCGAGGGGAACGAGGAGGAGGAGGAGGAAGACGAGTCCCCTCGGTCTTTCATAGCTGCAGCAGCCGCAGCAGCTGCCATCTTCTTTTCCACAGCTGCGTCAACGGCTAGATCACCCTTTTCTGGCTCAGGGACTCCAGGGCGTTGACCGATACTCCCAAATAGACCATGGGCGTCACCTGCACCTCCTTCAGACCCTGCGGTGTGCACTGGAACAGCTTCGTACGAGGACCCAGTAGCCACGCTCCACGCCGTACATATCTGGCTCTGGAAGTACGCAACGAGTATCTCCGAAATGAGTTCATGCCCTGACGGGCTAGCGAGGACGGGATCGACAAAAGATTTGACGGAGACGTGTGGGACGTCGTAGAATTGCGCGACGATGTTGTGCCAGTGGTCTGGCCCTGCGAAACCGTGTGTTTGATCTGTTTGTGGTGAGAAATGGCCGAGGAGGAGGACGGCGGGTTTGTCGGGCCTTATGAGGATGGAGCGGATGAGGATCTCAAAGTGGTCCATCATGTCTTGGTTCCTGTGAGATAGGTTAGTCTCGATGCTAGAGGGAGAAGAGGAGAAAGAGGAGGATTGAATTTTAAAGGGAAGTTTTGACTAGGAGAAGTTGAAGGATAAAGAAGTTGAAGGGTAAAGAAGTTGAAGGATCAAGCGGATAGACGGAGGGACGGTCACTAGGACAACCACATGAAAGCCCCAACATCCAGTAAAAGACCACAAGGCTCAAAAAAGTCGAACTCGAGACTGCTCCCAAGATATTGCGGGCTGAAGGAAAAACCATATGATAGGACGCAGAAGACAAACGCAAAGCGATAGAAAAGAAGCATAAAAGCGGTCACATATGGATTGGCAGAAGGGGGACCCGAAAGGGATAGAAGTGGACAACGGGGAGGAAAGGAAGACCTGACAAGAAAAATATGGCGGCGATAAATGCAAAGGAAAGACGCTCCCGCCAGAGCTTTCAACCACAATTCATAAAGAAAGGAAAAAAAGAAACATGCACAGGCTGCCTGCCAAACACCGCTGGGCGGGCGGAGGATATCAAGAAAATGACCAAATTGAAGGAGAGGCCGCATAGAAACGCGAGAAGAGAAGAAGGGAGGGATCATGCGCCGCATGATAGGACGCAGCAAAGCCTTCAATCCAATAGCAGCGGGGAGGAAAGTAAGACCTGACAAAAAAGAGAGGGAAAGTCCTTGGTCGCGATTAACAAGAGAAAAGAAAAGGAAAGACGCTCCCTTCAGAGCTTTCAACCACAATTCAGAAAAGAGAGAAGCATGCGCAGGCTGCCTGCCAAACGCCGCTGCGTGGGCGAGGAGACACCCAGAGGTTATCAAGAGGACGACCACATTGAAGGAGCAGAAGTATGAGAAATAAGATAGGTCACAAGGAAAACGCAAAAGTACGCTCCCTCCGGAGCTTACAAGCACAAAAAGAAAGGAAGAAGCAGGGACAGGCTCCCTGTTAAACGCCGCTGGGACGCCCAGAGGTTATCAAGAAAGAGGACGACCAAACCAAAGTCAAGAAAAGAAAATCCCATGGAAACGCGAAGAAGAGAAGGAAGAAAGAAGGGGGTCCACGTCTTCCGGAAACAAGCAGAAGGAAGGTAGGTAGGTCACAACAACTCGTCGCGGCTCAAAGAAGGAAAGAACAAACTGCCCGACCCACAACGAAAGGGAAACGGGGGTAATGGAATCGAAAGTGGGGAAATCAACACGACAACGCCGACCGCTCGACTTTCGAAACACAAGGTGTTTCTATGAAATGGGAAATGGAGAAGAATTGGATGGGTAGAAAACCTAAGGGACCAAAGGCGAAACTCTCCCAGATGGGCTCTGAGAAAGACGATAATGGTCATAGCGAATAGAAGATGTGAAAAGGGCAGAGCCATGGCAAAAGATAAACGAGAAAACGAGCAAGATAGGATGGCCTCGTGGGCGGCTACCTGCTCGGTGTGGGTAAAGTCCGTCTTATGGGCGGGGGGTGACGATAAGACGGCAATGAAATGTGTGAGAAGAAGGGTGGGCGCAGGCGGTCGATAATGAACAGAAGCAAAAACAAAAGAAAAAGGTGGTATGAAGAAAACGGCAGAGAAGCGAAAGAAACGAAAAGAAACGACAAATGAAAAGAAACGACAAACGAAAAGAAACGCACGGTTCATCCTCCGTATCCAGCTCAATAATAACTAAATCCGTCTGATCTGGAAGATGGTGCGAATTGCAATACCCGAAGTATCCCGAATTCGTGCGTCGCAAAGCGCCATTTGTCAATTCCGTAGCGGGGTGTGGAAAGACGGTGTTCCACCACTGGTGGAAGCGGGATAGGTAGCATGTAGGGGAGATAGGGTCGTCCCCTGCACCGTGGCATGCTGACACTGGATGGGTCGTACGTGAGTTTGGGGGTCTTGAAAAAGAAAGAAAAAGGGATACCTGAGCCGCCAAGAACAGAGATAGTAACACTCTGACCCGCCAGCGCCTTATTCAACACCCTCTGAATCCTCGCCCCACTCCCGAGGTGCATCCTACTCTTCGAAAGCGTAACAGCACCATCACCGATCCTATCGCCAGGACTATAACTCGGACAAAAGTCGAATGGGTTAGGGATGACGGGTTCGCTTGAGTTGAGGTAATTCTTGACTTTCAGATCTGCGTTGGAGTGGTTTGGTATCGATGAGAAGGAGTGAGATGAGGAAGTGAATGAGTGTTAGGAGGAGGAGGATGAAGAAGACTGGGAGCCAGATGCGCGTTGCTCTTAGGAAGGGGAACGAGGGTGAAATTGTACCCAAACATTGACGGCACCTATGAAAGTTACATGCATTTAATGCTACTGTAGTATATGGGCTCTTGGCACAGTGGTAGCGCGCCTGCTTTGCATGTTGATATGCTTGCATGAGGTCGTGGGTTCAATCCCCACAGTGTCCATCTTTTTTCATCATCTCAATTTTGTACGCGCTCAGAATATTTTTACTTTCACCAAACCTCATAGCCAACCTGACCCTTATTTCAAAAGGGCATGGTGACTGACATACACAAGCATCTTTAGGTTGCTTGCCCCTCTCGGACTGCATTGGACGCGTTTAATTCCATCACTGTGCACCCCAGTTCGGGTTATTTTCCCCCGATCACTGAGTGTTTTCAACCTTTCACTGGAAGATCGGGTATCTACCTGGTT
The DNA here is from genome assembly GCF_000143565.1 of Laccaria bicolor S238N-H82. Lineage (NCBI taxonomy): Eukaryota > Fungi > Basidiomycota > Agaricomycetes > Agaricales > Hydnangiaceae > Laccaria > Laccaria bicolor. The sequence goes on from NW_001889900.1 coordinate 356,657, forward strand.
ATTTTGAACCCAGTAATAATACCCAGATATTACCAGGTTATCCAAATCACCCCGAAACCCAGTAAATTTTACCTTGTCCTCGAAACCAGTAGATACCAAGTTAAATTATAACCTGTTCAACAAGTTTCATAACTTGTAAACCAGGTGTATATATATCTCGGGGGGAGCTTTGATGTCATTGTGGAGCATACAACACAATCTCTATATATAATACTCAACAAGTTACAAACGTGAGAATGGGATCAAACAACCTCAAGTTTCTCCTCCCCCATCCAGCAGCGCCAGCTGACCTCTTGACATCGTCCATCATAAACTGGCTAACATCTTCCGTTTGGTAAGTGCTTTACTCCCGAGGCAACTGACTTACTAATTGAGTTCAATATGCCAGATCCGCTCAAACACACGAAAGTGCTTCCCTGCAGACTGGGTGAGGGGAAAGGGGAAATTTTGGTGGGCTATGGTGGGGATGGGGATGACGATGACGATGACATGGAGTATCCGGGGGCTCAGTCTGGAAATGAGGGTTTTGGGTTCGGATGAGGAAGCAATGACACATTCATCCAAGCATCTTAAGTTGGTCGATACTGTGTAGAAAGGTTGTATATAAACACATAGCCTCAATTTCATCTGTCTACCAAGTTTTTCGTACCAGTCCAATCAAAATTCAATGTGGTGATTTCTATCTGTTGGACAAGGAGTGAGAAAACCTGTTTTTCCCAGCTATTTTGCCTCTACAGTACAACGTGGTCAACAGGTTATAATAACTGTTACAACGAGACCTGGGAGCAGGTTATTTCCATCATATAACAGGTTATTCTAACCAGGTATCAACAACCTGTTGACCAAGTTATTTTATTTACCACCCAGGGATTGTAGTCCGAGAAAGTAGTTATTATAACCTATATACCCAGTTTTACACCCAGGGAAAATAACCTGACCTGGGGTGCACACATCAGGAAAAAATGGACTTGCGATATTGTGGTATGTAGACGTGATAGTGCTGGTAGCGCCATCGAGAGCCCCCTGATATATAGTTTGTGGTAGATGCACCGACAAATACATATCACTACAATTAAGTACAATTATTTCACTCAATTTAAGCCACTGAATGTTAAATTCGATAAATTGCGCCTGTCACCGGATTCTGTTTTCCGTGAGAAATCTTTTTTTTCCAAAGCCCTTCTACCCTGACTTCCATCCCATTCCTCTCGCCTCATCTCTCGACCCCCTCTTGCTGCGGCCAACCCCCTCCAGGCAACGCGCTCAACGCTACGCCACGTGAAGCCCAGCTCCCATCGCGTTCTCGCCTTCAAGAGGCCATCGCGTTTGTGCGGTCGAGCATGATTTGCGCGTAGCGCGTTGGAATGGGAAACGATGCACCGCAACATACATCGGGCAGTGGGGATTAGATGGAACACAAGAGAAGGCCTGTGAAGCGGGTGATCTATGAGGTATGTCTGAAAATTCAATGCTACAATGCATTGACTGATAATATATACTTTCCATGATTTACTGCACACACGCACAACAGCCCACACTCACTCTCCACACCCATCGTTTCCCGCGCTTTTTAGCGTCTCTCCCATCAACAGTCACCATGCAAATTCATCACGACATCGCCTCTCACCCATATTGTCCCGAGTCTGATGCCTCAACCCACACCCGACGCAATATTTGGAGCCCATCCGAACCTACCCAGTCCATCTGTCTCACAAGCAACCCATTCGCCCCACTCATCTCCAGCCGTCCCCCTTCCATCATCACGACTGGCACCCGCATTGCCTGCCCTCCTTCTCCAAAGTGAGCAGCACCCGAAATTACCTCACCATACCACCACGCACCATCCCCGCCTCACGCTCAAACCTCTCCATGTGGCCCTCCTTCCACCTGACTCCTGCGCTCTCCCACGTATGTTGAGGCGCGCTCTCGAAGATCTCGTCAGTCTGGGGAAATGGAAGGCCAGGTTTAGTTCTGAAAGTTCTTTTTTGCCCCCCTAGTATACTACATCTCATGTAAATATTATTACCTGCAAATATTATGTGCATTACATGAATTTAAGGCTTAATGACGGAACACAAACATTCAGCTGATGTGATATAGCAGAGGGTTAGGTCCCTGAGCCGAAAAACCCTTAAATCGGGTGCAGGGATAGGCCAGCTCATGGAAATGCACATTAAATTGAGCTGGTTGGCATCACAGGGCCTTAAATCCACTAAATTGAACTTGATTTAAGCTAAATCCATCGTGCATAAGCACTTATGCCGACTTATGTGTACTTATCCCACTTATTTTCAGGTCCTTGCAGCAAACCACCTATCAAACATCCCCCTAAAGAGCAAAAAAAGCGGTAGACATGTAGCTGCAGATGCATTGGAGGCATTATGCAATTTTTGTATTTTTCCCGAAAATTCAACAGCACCCAGGCCCCAATCAAGGACGCGCCGCAAGGTCCATTTTGGACAAAGGCTGCATATTTGCTCAAAGGAAAGCCAGAACTGGGAAAAAAATAGCATTTTGATGTATAATAAATACAAAATGGTGCACTACAAGCTAAATTTTGGGAGGGGACAAAGCGGTGGGTCGAAGCAGCGGGGGAGGAGGAGAAATGGGAGAAGGACGCGACACGCCAGGTCACGTGGTCACGTGCACCTTCCGAAAGCGGCGGGGATCCGGGAGATCCCGTTAAATCGGCCCACATAAGTCTATAGCTTAGCGTGGTTGTGCTGTATCATCATATACACCACCAAACGGTGGCCAGGTCACAGACACCTGGATTAAATGATGTAATCACACCTAGTTTCCATGTCGCGTCAACCCGTTGACAGCTGGGCGCCGTGTGAACTTCGCACTAAACACAGCATGGCACCAGGGATACCTGTCCCCGGGGTGGAGCGAGATGTTGAGGACAGGTGGTCATTCAGGGAATGCTGGTATATTGGGCTGGGTATGAGCTACCGGGGTTTACATGTTTACATCTCATTTTCATAAATTTATTCATCCTCATTTGCACCTTGCTTTATTTCAATTTGAGAACATAAACAAAAGAATAGATTGCATTTTGACAACGGGCTACACAAGAGTTATATACAGCTACTTTATCTACTACTCATATAGGTTGACACTGTTTGTGGTGGTGTCAAGCAGGCTGATCTGTAATAAGGCGTTGGATGAGTTGGTAGGCCGTCATGAAGGGTTACTGGGTACGTACCTAGAACAGATGCACGAACAAGGTAAAAAGGAGGGGTGTGACGTGACGTTGTTCGGCGTTCGTCGTGCATTGTCATTGGTCCGTTGCTAGTTGTCACATTGCCGTCGACGATGTGGCCCCTGTTTCTTATGTGAAAAAAAGAGAGGAGGGGTGTCGTCTTGCTCACCTCGACGTCGTTCGTTGTTGTAGATCATTGCCGATGGCAATATGGCCTGGGCTCCTTTAGTCAAAAACGGAGGGAGAGGGGTATAGTGTTACTCACCTGGACATTCACCGTCGTTGGTCGTCCTCGTTTGTCAGCATTTGTCTGTTGCAAGTTGAGACGGCGACGTGGCACTGCTTTCTCATGTGAAAAAAGGAAAGGGGTACAGCAGTCACCTTGCTCACCTTATTTCAAGGGGACGGTGACAATGATTTGCGTCGTCACCGTCTGGACAATGTGGCATGTCCGCTGGCGTGCCAGGTCGTCTTCATCCTGTTGAAATGTGGTGCGCTGACGGGCTGGTTACCTGGCGTTGCATCGTTGAGGGCATTTGAACGATTGATGCGGGGTGCTGGTGGTTATTGACGGTGGTGACAGAGAAGAATGGTGCCGGAGACGGAAGGTGAGAGTGAGGAAGGTTGAGCTGGGGTTGGAAGTATTTGAACCTGCAGAGTGTCTGAGTTTGAAATGACTTGGGTGAAATTTCGCTCACTGTGCACAGCAAATGTTGTTACAAGCTGTATTTGCGTACAACTAATGTATATTTCAAAGTGCAAAAGCACTACATTAACCGTCTCTTACATAGCCCTTGCCTTTGAGTGAAATCTAGCAGTTATACTAATTTTGTGGTAAGGTGGTCGCTATGTTTACAGCGGAGCTGGTGCCCATGTATGAACCAGCTGATGGCCAGCTGGGCCTGGGCACAGCATGTGGATCAGGTAACTCACAGGTGACAGATTTGATGAGCATCAGGAAATTTGGCAACCCGCCATCAACCTGTGCGCCAATTGGCGGTGTAGTTTGATAGAGTCAAATTCCCATAGTTGTACATAGCTCTATGTAAACTCTATGGTACAAGGTAGCTTGATAAATATTCTAAAAGCAGAATCGGCTTTTTCTTGGGGGGTAATCATCATAGTTTCTAATATAGGAAACAACGTGTCAGTCTAAGGATTTGAAGTGTCCATTTCATTTTGTAGTGTAGAGTAAGCATTGTATTCTACTTCGTATTGTAAATTAAATTTCTGCATTGAGCCGGACTCGAACTCCAGGGCTTGAGGTAATAGTTACCTACTAAGTTACTCTAGTCAGTTATCGATAGTTACCACTACACCACCGGCCAATATATGAACATGGAATCTCAGGTGGCTATGATCATCGAGTGTCAAGCTTTGAAAGACCACGCCCTTAAGTAACAAATGTTCAACTCCTCTGCCCACCACGCGCTCGAATGGCCCAGGTACGGTGAGTGTCAACGTTATGTCTAAAGTGCATAGTCTGATTTAGTGACCAATCCGAGCCCTTCAGACATCTCAAGGAGGTCAGGTGCAGATTAGGGCTTATACTTGTCTGAGCGTGTAGAGGGGCAAACCACGACAGCAGTGGGTGCAGACGCCCTGCAACAAAACAGGAAAGGAGAAGACTCACGTTAGCGTCGTCGCCATCGGACACGTCGATTCTGGTAAATCGACCACCACCGGTCATTCTCCCTCATGGTATACGGTGCCATGAACACAGCCAGAAGACCCCAGCCGCCCGGTGACAGGCGACGACAAAGGAAGGTAGTGTCGAGGAGGTGCAGGGGGGTTATTCAAAAGCAATGACGTGGGGCCTCCATCTCGTTCTCAATGTGGAGGAACTGTCGATGGGTGACGGGCTGCGTCGCGTAATTTCACAAGGTACGTGGCTCTTTCTGACCACAAATCTCAGCCACAACCACCTACCACCCCAGCTAAACTACGTCAACACCGACATCGAATAAGCGATTCGCCACTCCCCCTCCAAACGCCAACCCATCTCCCAAGTCCACGTCAACCAAACGACATCCCCCATCGATCGCGTGCACGATCAGACATTACAGCCCTCCAGACAATGCACTAAAACGGTTAGTAATAGGTATAAGTTGAGGGGAATACAGTTATTAATTGGCGAGGCCGGTGTGTTTCGGGGGGTAGAGAAACTGTAGATACAAAATCCATAGCATTGATAGCCAACATAGATCTTGCTGTAACTATTCATCCAACTAATAAGATATTGCTTCCTCATCAGCTCTAGGTACTATCAAATGACAAGGCCATGCTATCATGACCAATGCAGTTACATATTGCGCTCGGCTAAAATACAGTGCCTACTTTTTCTATATCTGGCTACAGAACTAACCGGCGATCTATCGGAGAAATCACCTTTTCCTGATGCAGTGCATTAGGTTGCCTCTTTCAAATCCCTGCACAATCACAACGATACTACTAGTACATACATGTTAGAGGAGACGTCTCGTGACCTTCATTGTATACGTGTATGTTTTTATTATTTCTTTCCAGTCCTTTTATTTCCCTTTTCTCTCATTCACATTTACCTCCGTTATTTACTAGTCTTTACCTCAAGCCACAAATCCTTCCCTTTATATACGAAACCTTATTTCTGTCTCACCTCAGTCGTTCCTCACTTTACGGTGACTGACGTCTGAGGTGAGTACTTTCTACGATACATTATCGTTATCTACATTATTGACTTCCTGTAGTTTTATTTGCTTCTACAGGTAGTCTATCTAATCTCAGTCGTTCCTCACTTTACGGTGACTGACGTCTGAGTTTTATTTGCTTCTACAGGTTATGGGCCCCGCTGCGCTCACCTATGAAATGAGAATTCAGTCACAACTACCTTGGGCTCTGCGACTCGCCCCCACATTCTCATTTTGAGAACACCCTCACGGTCCATTCAAATTTTGCTGCAGCCTTGTAGCTGGCATCTACATCCAACACATACGGCTCACTTCACTTTCTGACCTCACACACAACTTCCGCTGCAGCTTGAAGCTGGCGACGACATTCGACACACATGGCCCTACATTACTGCCCGGCCTCACATGCTCTTCACCACACTTTACTTTGGTGACACACAAGATCGCACTTTTCCTCCCGACTTCACATATACTTCGCCATACTTCACTTTGCGGTCACATATATTCCACCATATCCTCAGCCATGCATTTACGTCCACACTATGCAATAATTTTGTGCATGCCAGAAGTGCCAGTGCTTCACCCCACTACTCTACGACGATCATGAACCCGCCCGCACATGGCACACCACCAGGTCCACGCCCCACACCAACCATTCACAAAAGGTTCCCTACTACATCACGACATTCTCGTCTTGCAGCCCCACCATTTCTTTCCAACCCCTAAAGCCCCCATGCCAATCGGAACCCAGAGCCATAGTCTATGTATACTGCATACCAAGAGATTTCGTCAGGCGGGTGTACACAAGATACATACGATGGGTGACTTACTAGCTCCCCGTCAATCATCCTATGCATTGGCCATGATATTCTCCAACTCATTACTTTCACCTCACCCGAGATTGCAGATGTCGAGGAAAGCCAAGTCTCAAGAGAGGGAGCATTTTTGATCTGGAATGTACCTGGACCGATGATTAAGGAGCAAGGCTGCCGGGTGAATATCACTCATCACTACTGTCGTCACGGATGAAACTCACTACTCACCTTTTCACGTCAACAAATCCCACCACGGCTCTTCACTCTCACCTCTCACAAGGCATCGGGAAACACATGAAACCCCGGCAACTGCCCCTGAGCCTTCACAAACACTATTTCCTGATGTCCGCTCAGCCCCTAACGACTTGCCGCCCGATGCGACTGTGGTCGACGAGGGGGAGATACCTTCACCCACATTAGCGATGCCCATACACACCATATTTGTACTCACATGAATGCTTTGTGTCGTCGCCCACACTCGCTTCGCCCAAAACCCTGCCCTAGTCCTACAGCAAGAGAGCGTGCCGTGTATTGTCAGAGGATTATCAGACGGCCACTGGGGGATCAGAGGATCATCATGATGTCCACGGATGCACGGGGGAGGTACTTGTACTCACAGAGTCAATGTGCAACCCATTCCACCTACCACGCCCATCTTCACCAATCAGAATTCCCAACACACACATCTGTCGTGTCTGAACTTACACCACCGCCGTTTAGCTTCCCATGACACGATCAACGCTCAGCGCTCAGCTCCTGTACTCACTCCACCACCCGAGCTAAGACACCAGACGTCCCCTTCTAGAGTATCACGCGGCACGGACCCAAGCTCACCTGTTCACGGCTTCCATCTACCCCGTCGCCCCAGTCCCGTCCATTTGCGACACCAACCGATGCCGCCGTTGGCTCCTCGACCTCCATCACTATCACCTGGAACATCATTTGCCAAAAACGACACAACTAGCGGCTGCTTATCGTTCGCCGCTACTTCCCCACCTAATGCCGTGAATGTCCTCGATGTGGGATGGCTCACTACAACGAGCACATTGCGCTGTGCGGTCAACTGTGCATCGAAGTCCGCAGTAGGCAACCGTTGTGGAAGAGAGAAGTTACAACTTCGTATTGACGTAAATGGTCTCGGAGATACCTCGGACCTATCACGCGCACACTGTTCAAAGTTCAAACGTTCACCGCCACCGTATTCTACCCGCCGGCGACTCACTCCAGTGTCCATGCCAAATTCCAATACCTCCCAACTCCACGCCAATGCTCAGCGAAGGACGCTACATTCATATCCTCCAAAGATGTCACTTCTTTTATAACATCCCTTCCATACGTACTTTTCAGTTCCAACGTTAACGCCTCAGTCACCTCTTCGACAATGGAACCAAGGACCCGTTCTACCACCACGGGGGAGGTAGTCTTGGTGGTGGGACGAACGGAGGATAACACCTCGTATAGAACATTTCAAATACGAAATTGGGGGGAGCTCATTTGCGTCTTGAAGGATCTGGGGGAGATCAACACTTTTCTCAATGTCAGGGTGAACGTGGCAGAGATCAGTGGTCACCCTCGCTTGCACAAATGCCATTTTATCACTTTTCCAAACCCTCCTACACCTTCCACTTCCCTCCTACACATTCCACTTCCCGACTTGCACAAC